>NC_056746.1:1308630858-1308865858 GCF_019279795.1 Protopterus annectens | reverse complement strand
GTGATGTAGACTTCTTCATTTTCTATGATGCTTTGTGGCTCATGTTTCCAGTGTTTTTCAGCCATGTCAATACCTTAATGTTTGCACAATCCCTAGTGCAACAGTCTTGCCACATTATTATGCCTTTCAGTATATAGTCCTTCTGCCATCAGTATGTCACAACCAGCAACAAGGTATGCAACTGTTTTCAATTCGGTTTTACAAAACCTACATTTTTCTGTTTCTCCCACATGTTCAATGGACTTTGTAAACCAGCGTGTACGTAGCCCACTGTCTTGGGCTGCCAATATTAACCTTTCATCTCTTGGTTTAAATTTGCCTCTCCTTAACCATGTCTGCATTCGTTCCTGATCAACATGAGGTTCTTCGAGAAATTTTCTATAACTGCAATTATATTTATGCTTTTTCCACATTTCTTGCCTTCTCATCTGGTCCTTTACCTTATATTCTTTCATTTGTTTTTTGGCACATTCAGTTGCTGCCTGATTTTTATCTACTTCTGGTTTGATTCCCATTCCTGCTTGATACCGATATGCTTCTGCTAGATTAAGCAGAGAAGTCATCTTGGATTTATTCTCCTCATGTTTCAAAACGTTCACTACATTTGGATCTTGTGAGGGTCAGCAGATATGTGTGGAGTCCCACAATTGCAGATCTATACATGTAATCAATTTCAAGGAGGCCCATCCCTCCTTTGGAACGGGGAATATATAATCTTGTTATACACTGATTTATAAAAATCAGTGTAAACCAATATATAATTCTGGTATACACTGATTTTTATAAATCATTTGGTGTGCATGAAGCATCCTTGTTGTTTTCCTATCTAATCTATCCAACATGTTTTGGGGCCAGTCAATCACTCCAAAACGGTAAGTTAGGACAGGATACTATTCTGTATGGTTGTTATTATTTTCCGTAAGAATCTGCATCCAAACTCCCCCTCTATTTCTTGAACTTCCCCTTTGTTTCATTGTCATCCCTTTCTACTTTGAATTATAACCTTCTGCATGTGTTATGTATATGACCCTTAAGCGTGTAGCTCTGAAATATCCCTTCAAATCAGGTAAACCTAAACCACTTTTTTCTATTGGAAGGATCAACTTACCTCACTTAACTCTTTCCCTCTTTCCCTCCCTAATAAATTCATTCAGGTCTTTATTAATTACGTCCACAACTTCTCCTTTTGTTGATAAAAGTATGCCTGACCCATATACAAGACTAAAGGGACTAAAAATATTTTCACTGCTTACATCCTACTATCCATATGCAAAAATAAGAGTTTACATTTTCTCAATTATTGTATTATCTTTTGTTTAGTCTCTTGCAACATATCCTTAGCTGCCATAACAGAAGACTTTGTAATCCATACTCCTAAATAGTTCATCTTATCATGCCCTCATATAAATATGGGTATGTCTGAACCAGTTTGTGAGTGAGTATATAATTTACAGCTATAGCCTTTGTTTTATCTTCATTCATTTTATAGTTGAAAAGACCTGAAACTGTCACACAATGTTCCACATCACTGAAATGTCCTTTTCTGGATTTATCAGGTAGAAAATAACATCATCTGCAAATAAAGCCAACTCTTCTTGATTACCAAATCAGCTGAATCCTTGTATTTCTGAGTCCCTTATTTTCTTTGCCAGTGTCTCTAAATATAAAGCAAATAACAAAGGGAAAGAGGACATCCCTGCATGGTTCCTCTGTTCAAACATAGCTTGTCTGAGAGGAATCCACCCACTTTAATTCTTGCCTCTGATCCCTCATATATCCTTCTAATTAACATTATTATTGTATCAGGGAATGCAAGTGTTTCCATTGCCCTGCTCATAAAATCCCAGCTTACTCTGTCAAATACTTTCTTTGCATTAAGACCCACCGCAACAGAGGTATTTTCTTATATTTTGCTTCCCTCTGCATCATCATTGTTCTCTTAATTTTGTCAAGTGTTTGCCTCCCATCCACAAAATCACACTGATCCATATCTATTAATTTTGCCATCACCTTTGCCATTCTTTTAGCTAGTATAGACATAAACACTTTATAATCATGGTTTAAAATTGAAATGGGTCTATATGACGCTTAGTCTGAAGGGTCTTTGCCGTCTTTATGTAATGTAGCCACCACAGCTTTATTCTACAATGTTGGTGGTTTCCCTTCTTTTAAAATACTGTTAAACAAAATCTTCCAGGTCTTTATCACTTTCTTCCCTCCTAATTTCCAAACTTCCACAGGAATACCATCTGTTCCTAGCAACTTTCTTCAAAATTGATTATACATCACTCTTTATATTTCATCACCTCCTATCTTAACTGTTAGTTATTGAGCCTTGAATACCTCTAACCTTGGCATAATTAAGTCTTCCATTTTTCCATTTGTACTCTTTCTTGATTTTCACATGTCTCTGTTTTATAATTTTTTATAAAATTTCCAGAATATCTTTAAAACCTCTACAGGATCTCTGGTTATTTTTCTTGTTATAGGTTCCCTAAGTTTGGCGACAACCCTTTCAACATTCTGTTGCCTAAGTCATTGTGCTAAAAATTTTGGAGTTATCAAAACATAGTTGCTTAACTGAAATCTTTCTTATCTCATTTGTATTATCCAGACACTCTACATTTGCTCCACTTCTTGTTCTGTGAGATTCCCCTTATTTTGCAATACTTTAACCTTTGTCAGCCCCCACTAAGTAATTTGTATTTCTTCTTAACCATATATCTTTCTCTTTTATTTCTCTAATAACTCTCAAATAATTTCCACTACCCATTCCTTAAATTCCTCTCTTTTTAGCAGGTACTTGGAAAAGTGTCAGTGTCTTATTTTTACTTCATTACCCTGCATTTTTAATTTAACTTTTATTGGTGCATGATCAGAAATAATTATTGGTTGGTGCTGAAGTTTCCAATTAAATGCACATGTTCCTGTGAAATATAATTTCTATCCAGTCTAGCCCAGTTATTGTACCTCGGGGAATATTTTGCAAATTCTGTCCAAGTTCCTACTACTGAATTCAAATCCCCAAACAAAATATTTTCATAAATTTCTTCAGAAATCTCCCCCCTTTTGTTATATTGTCTCTTCTAGGTCCCCAGATATAAATAATATTCCCTGCTGAAAACAAATTATTTCTCTCCAAATTTTCTTAAGCTATATAATATGAGTTTTAATGGGAATACAAATACATGCCATTGTAATTCTCCTCCCTTGCCAATAGCACTTTACTACAACAGCTCTACCATTTTTGTCTTTTTTCCTCATCTATCACTTTTGGAGCCCCTCTAGCAATTAGTATAATTACTCCCCTTTTTCTCTGCCCCTATGATTCTGCTGAATATTCATTCTGAAATCCTCCTTTTGGTAAATTCACATGCTCATTTCTTTCCAAATGTATCTCCTGATGCATTCTTATTTGCACTCTGCATTTCTTAATATAATTAAATACTATTTCCTTTTTATCTATACAAGTAAGGCTATTCACATTTCAGGATAATATGGACAGCATAACCATCATGACAGAAAGGTTATTGTTCCAACTTATTATACATGACAGATTTTTGAATGTGTTTTTCCAGCTTTTGTGTTGTATACATATACTAATGTTTGTCAGGCTGATCTTTTTTACAGTTGTTTTTTCTCATCTCCATTTGAACCTATGTCACTTTTTTTCAAGACTTTTTGTCTTAATGAAAACCCTCAAAAAAAAAACTAAATACAAAACAGCCCTTTCCTCTATTAACTTGGAACAAACACACAAAACTATGTGCATCATCAAACATGAAGTTTAGTCCTCCAGAAGGGAAACATTTCCCCAAATTGATGGCTGCACCTACAGGCATTATCTAACTTAAAATTAAAGTTACCCATGCTAAAATGCATGCTATAACCTCTGCTTCCACTTACACTGATTGCTGTCTGTTCTTTTCTTATCTCTCTCTTCCTCTACCAGCTATGAAAAAACAGCTTGTATGCTTACAGAAAACATTAACTTTTAGCCCTAAGAAAAAGTACATTGTGTTAAATAAAACAAAATTTTACACCGTTCAATTAACTGCATTAAAGTATCAAGTCTGTAAGGGAGATTGTTACCTCTTATTCACTTCCCATAATTTTTAACTTAATTGTTTCACTGAACTGCTTGCTATTTTACCTTTAAATTTTGCATTTCCCTTAGAAAAGAATATTCAGACTTCCCGAGCTTAACTGTTTACAACTGCAGATGGCTTGTCTCCATGGAAAAGTAATCAACAAGGAGTCTTTGTATATTTCACTCAGTAAAGAATGCACAGCTGCCCTCAGCTGCAGACATCTTGATTCCACTGAACATTTGCCATTGGAAGACAAGCTAATATCTGTGCGGTTGTAAGAATCTTAGCATTGTTCATGGCTTTCATCATTTTGTCTTATTTTTAAGGCCCACATTGGTACAAAAACACCTGTTTACTCACCCTTGTAAAATAAAAGGAGAAAATATCCTAATTCTTTATATAATATAATCAGTGCACTAAATTCATACCTCTCAATTTCTTAGAGTAAGAAATCTGGACAAAGCTACAAACAATAGGGGACAAAGGCCCCAAAATAGGGACAGTTTTTAAATATCGCTCTTAAAAACTTAGAACATTGATAGAATAATATGTTTTGCATTCGCATGAATTTTCTGAAGGATATGAAGTCTGAAAATCATATGTCTGGCATTGTTTTCTGACTTCGCTCCTCAATGATTTACCAGTGATTTGCCATTAAGCCACAATTGTATGAGAAATGGACCAAAAATATGAGTAAAAAATCTGGACATTCTGCAAAAATCTGCATGGCTGAGAGCTACTGCACTTTAACACCCCACCCCAGCAGTCCAAGATCACAGTATATGAACATTAAGCTTGCTTTTGTCTAGCCTTCTTTTCTCTTGTTATACTATGAAACCTATATTTCTTACAACTAAAAATGCTCTTGTTTACTTTAATATCTCTAACACATACAACAGTCACTGAAAAGACTGCCCCCACCACATTTAAAATATCCTTGACTATACACTACACAAAACTGTTTTATTGTATATGACATGCAGTTTATATTATGAAATGTTTTATATAAATAATGATAATAGCAAAAACATTTACTTATTGTTAGTTTTCCCCTTTTAGTGTCCTTCTAAACATTAATGATATAAAGTGGGGTATATGCTTTACAGTATACCTACAAGTTTAACAAAGTCAACAAACTTCCAGTATTTTTCAGCCACTTTTTCTTGCAAAACAATATTTCACAAATGTGATAAGATGCTTTATAGTCTCCCATTTATTCACTAATTGCAGAGTTGCTGGTCTTCTTCCTGTTCAATTCTGGGTCCCAACACCAGACTCTGATTCAAGTCCAAGTTACTGCTGATTCTTCTAGTCAACTCACGTGCCTTTTTCTGTCTCTCAAGCATTTTCATTTGGAATATTGAAAAAGGTTTCACTAGTAAAGTTTTTCTATGAAATTTACCATCAGAAGAATGAGAAGCAGAGACCCTTCTGCTTGCTGACTCATGCTTTGTTTCATATATTTTTTTTTATTTCCTCCTTAGCCTAGTCTGCATAAAAAATTACTTTGTTCCTGCTGAAAAAAAAAACACTTTGAAGACAGCTGGATACAGCAGCTTGAATCTCACTTTTCTCTTGACGTTCCCTGATTGCGGGAATACATTTGCTTCTCTTCTGCCTGGTGTATAGTGAAGAGTTATTTTCTATAAACACTTTGCTGTTTCCCATTTTTAATACTCTGCACATCTGCCAGAGTTTGGTCAGGATCAAGTCTTTCTGTTGGTATGACTGAATTTGTGCTAATATAGGTCTTGGCTGCTTTCTCATGCCCAGGTTTGGAGCATACACTCAATGTGCCCAGTTGCTTATTTGTGCTTTCATAAAATTAATACAAACTGTTCCTTCTAGTTTCTCTGGTACAGCAGAATATCTCAGGTTTTCTCTGCACATGCTCTCTTCTAACTCTACTCTTTTTTTTAAGTTCTTCTTGAGAAAGCTCATATTTGCCAGGTTTTTTCCTGTCATTCTCTGATGTTTGCAGTTTTATTAGTTCATCTGAATGACTAGTTAAAGCTTCTGCTATTTTTCCAGCCTTTTGCTATTTGATTTGATATATTCCTTCAATGTTTATTTATTCTCATCACCTCTGAGTATATTTGCTTCATTTTTTCCTCTAAATTACTGGAAGCCATCTCTTGAACCAGAGCTGAAGCTTGAACTGCTTTTTGCTGAACAGCTGCAAACCTTCTCAGGCAGTGTTTTCTCTTTATCTTTTTTTTTTCTGGGTGACTTTCTTTTAAGTTTTCCAAATTTCTTCTTTGCTGGCATCCAGGCAGTGCATTTAATAGCCAGTAACAGAATTTTACAAAAAAAAAAAAAATGTTATGCTGTTGAACAGTATGTAGCCATCTTCAGAGTCAAATAGCATATCTAATTCTTAAAACGATTAACACTAAACATCCTAAGGTGTTATCATTTCTATTAATAGCCATGGTAATGTGATAGAAAGAATATAATATTGTCTTCATGTTCCATGTTTGTTTGTTTGTGTCTTTCGGCTTTTCCTGGTTAGGGGTCGCCACAGCGGAACTCTGGTCCGCTAATGATTGGCAGTAGATTTTTACGTACTGGCTTGCCGGGCCTAATGCACAACCTTCAATGAAGGAATGCCCATTCATGCATGTCACTACACAGAAGACGCTCTAACTGAGAATCAAATGGGCAATGTCTAACTGTGAGGCGACACCGCTACCGCAGCACCACAACCGCAGTGTTTGTCTTCATGTTCCATGTAGTATCACATAAAAAGACATACAAAAATATTTAACAAAAATTGCTTGAAAATATTATTGCATTCTGTACTTTACCATTCAGAAAAAAATAGTTAAATTTAATTTAACTTATATTCGTAGAGATGCTGGTTCATTAGAGCTTTGGTTGCTATGCAAGACCTTCAAAAAACAGGTGTAATTTGAAATTATTGGTCCAGACTGAAAAATAACTGTTAATATTAAAACACATCAACAGTCATTGCAGGCAATATTCACAAATATAGTCAGCAAATGCATAGATCTAAGCTATGGTAGAAGTCTCATGCCATAGCCCTTATACAATTGACAAAACTCATGTAAATCCTGGAAATATCTTCATACTCTACTGATTATGTGGAAGAGTCAAGGTATGGTGTAGGTAAGCAAATAAAGCCACTCACCGTCTTCCATAATTCAAAAATATTGAGTTGCAAAGTAAAGAATACTCATGAAGCTGACATTTAGGAGAGTACAAGTATGGACTAACTACATGAAAAACATAAGTGACATCTCTGATATATTGAAAACAATGTTTCTCAGTAGACATGGCTGAGAAACATAGGCATAAAACCATTTCTAAGTGGATATAAACTATAAAACTATATATATATATATATATATATATATATATATATATATATATATATATTAGTTAGAGATATAGATAGACATACATACATGTTTTTATGTAGGACTAGTCAATTTAAGCAAAAACTGACCCCTGTTTTGTCAACATGCTTTGACTGACAGAACTATCGAACATTGTGTGAGAACAGATAATCCCCGAGACTGGGAAATATGCCCTTTCCCCAAGGATTGTGCAATCTCAGAACTGGAATAAATAAGTAGGTGTGGGTGTTCGGGGGTGTAGGGGGTTGCCCCGCATACTTCAAGGAATATCCTCAGAGCATGTGTTTATTTGTTTGTTGACATGTGTCAACATTAGTGATGTTGATGGAGCAGTCTTGTAGTCTTTCAAAGGTTGTTACTATTTATATATATATATATATATATATATATATATATATGTTCATAGGTTCATACTAGGCTATCTGCCCTGGAGCAATTATAAGCCTAGCCCAATTCTGTATGGCTTACGCCACCCCTTGATTTGAGTATACTGTGCTCTTTTTAAGGTTTAGTTTACTGTGCCTCTGTCTAATAGTGACACGGGAGTAATCCCTGGGACAAACCTACCATCCCCCATCCACCTATCGAGATTCTTCTTGAAGAGATTCAGTGAGGTGCTCTGCCTCACATGGAACTGGAATTCTATTCCAGAGTGAAGGGAGCCTCTGGGTTATGAACCTGTCTCTCCAGCAAGTTCTACTTATTTCTGTGCTGAGGTTCAAGTCCCTCGAGCGTGTGGCTCTAAGGGATTTAGATTTACTGAGGTGGAGCATGTCCATTAATTCTGGATTTGACATAGCTTTGTATGTCAGGCATAGATCGCCTTGAAGTAGGTGGCATGCAACTGAGTAGAGCTGGAGTTTTTTTAACTGAGCAGCATATGGCATCTGTTTGAGACCCTTGATCCTCTTGGTGAGATACTTTTGGGGTCTTTCTAATTGCTGCAGGTGTCGGGTAAGGTACATCCCAATAGGGGCATTGTATTCTATGATGAGCCTGATGAGGGACGAATAAAGGGGCACGATTACCTCTATTGATCTAGATGTGAAACCCTTCGTGATGAGGTGGGCTATGTAGAAGGTCTTTCTAACCACTTTGGCAATGTGGTTGTCAAAGGAGAGATTGCTATCAACTTGGGTCCCCAGGTCCCTAATAACTTTCTCTGTACTCAATGAGTTTCTGCCTATGTGGTAATTTGTGGGCACATTGTTTTTGCCAAAGGGTATGACTATACACTTTTTGGCATTTAGCTTTAAACCATGGCGCTGGCACCAGTTATCTGTCTCTGTGAGACCTTTTTGAAGGATGTTTGTGTCAGTTGGAGAGTCGATTATGGCGCCCAGTTTGCAGTCGTCTGAGAACTTGGTGAGCCATAGTCCTCCCACATTTGCCTGTACCTCGTATATATATATATATATATATATATATATTTTATATATATATATATATATATATATATATATATATATATATATATATATATATATATATATATATATATATATATATATATCTATATATCTATATGTGTGTGTGTGTGTGCGTGTGTTTGTGCAGTGCTGCATTGCAGCTTCTATTGGAAGGCTTACCAGTTGCAACAGTGCCGTAAGAGAACCACACGCAATAATGCCCAACACACAGTAACACTAAAGAGTTCCATTTAATGAGAACTGTCTTTCGGCTTTTCCCGGTTAGGGGTGGCCACAGCGGAACTCCGGTCCGCTACAGTACATCATTCCTTAATTTAAATTTCATGCAAATGCAACCTGCTCTACAGTCATGGCAAAAAACAGAAACATTACTGAATCATCCTTGGCCATGACAACAGAACATAGAATGCCTACATTGTGTACTAATATCTCCCAGTGTCATAAGGCCTGTCTATAACTCTTACACCGCTATCAAACTATGTAGTGTTACTATAGAGAACTACTGTGACCACAGATCTGCCACATCTGGACACTTAATATATAGTTCCACTTGGGATGCTGCAGTTTTCAGCAAAGGCCTCGGGTTTGCTGTATGCCTGAATGGTTTTGTTATGCTAAAACTGCAAATGGACATTCCCTCACATGATCTGTACCTGCATCTATTGTGCTGTTCGCATCTGCTTCTACATGTTCGTGCACCTCTCAGATATTCAGAATATTGCAGGTAAAATGCTGCTAGGTTACTTTCTGAGGTAAGCAGCACACTCAGAATGTTCTACACCTGTGTCAAGACAAACGTTTATAGGAGGACAACCTGCAGCCTGACTAGCAATTTAGTTTTAAGACATGCACTACAACATTTTAAAAATGTCTGTGTACATGACAGACTTGTGGATGACTGTCATTACATTACATTTGGGGAGGACTTGCATTTTTCATTAGCAGATGCACATTTTATTTGTCTGGATAAAATGCTGTCTCTAGTAGTCTGTCTGCCCCCAAATAAAACTGGAAACAGCATTATGCAAGGAGCTAACTACAAGGGTACAGTTTAATGAAGTACATTTTTGCATATTAAATATATGGTTGCTCCTGGAAATTGAAACAGAGGTGCTTCTTGAAATTTCTTAGATTAATATTAAACACTGAAACCACAGGATCAGAAAATAAATAACTACAAAAAGTGCAAAATTAATTCCCTAAATAATTCATCAAACTCAAATCAGTTTAGTGCGTTTGTCTCATTTATTAAGACTTCATCAGAAAAAATGATCACCATGCAAAATCTATTTCCTTTTAAAAAGCTGCCCTCCATTCATGTAATTATTTATAATCAAACAAATAAAATCAATAAACCAAAAAAATATTTTATTTACTTATTTGATGTTTGTTTACCAGGAAATTGACTGGAATAATATCCCAATTTCAGTGGAGGCCTGGGATGAAAAGGTTACAGTTAACTTATTACAAAGCTTTATACAGAAGAATGACATGCTCCACTTCATACAGTGTGACCCTATATATATATATATATATATATATATATATATATATATATATATATATATATATATATATATAGTGCAAATATATGGATAGCTATAATAAGCTGAAAATATATAAAGTATTCACAAGTTCCAGTTCATAGAGATAGGTTCATAGGTTCATAGGTTGATACTAGGCTATCTGTCCTAGGGCATTTACAAGCCTAGCCAGTGTGTGTTTGGCTTTCATCACCCTTCTTAGATTAGTTGACTGTGCCTCTGTATAGTAGGTCACAGAAGATAGCCCATTTAAGGTTAGTTTACCATGCCTCTGTCTAGCAGTGACACAGAAGTGATCTCAGGGGTAAATTTATGATCTCCCATCCAAACGTCAAGATTCTTCTTGAAGAGGGTCATTGAGGGGCTCTGTCTGACATGGATTGGGATTTTGTTTCAGAGTGAGGGGAGCCTCTGGGATATGAATCTGTCCCTCCAGCATGTTCTATTTATTTCTGTGCTGAAGTTTAAGTCACTGGAGCATGTAGTTCTGATGGATTTGGATTTCTTGAGGTGGAGCATGTCCATTAATTCTGGGTTGGACATGGCTTTATACGTCAGGCACAGATCACCTCTGAGTAGGCGGTAAGCAACTGAGTAGAGCTGGACTTTCTTTAGCCTAACTGTGTAGGGCATCTGTTTGAGTCCCTTGATCCTCTTGGTGAGGTACTTTTGGGGTCTTTCTAGTTGTAGCAGGTGTCGGGTAAGGTACATCCCAAATGGGGCATTGTATTCAATTATGGGCCTGATGAGTGATGAGTAGGGGGGCACAATGACCTCTCTTGATCTAGATGTGAACCCCTTCGTGATAAGGTGGGCTATATAGAATGTTTTTCTAACCACTTTGGCAATGTGATTGTCAAAGGAGAGATTGCAGTCTACTTGGGTCCCCAAATCCCTAATTACTTCTTCCGTACTTAATGGATTACCACCTATGTGGTAATTTGTGGGCACTTTGTTTTTCCCAAAGGGTATGACTATGCACTTTCTGGCATTTAGCTTTAAGCCATGGCTCTGGCACCAGTTATCCGACTCTGTGAGACCTTTTTGGAGGATGCTTGTGTCAGCCGGCGAGTCGATTATGGCCCCCAGTTTGCAGTCATCTGCAAACTTTGTCAGCCTGTACCTCAGAGAAATATATACCAAACAAGAGAGGTCCCAGGACTGAGCCTTGTGGGACGCCACTTGTAACTGGTTTAGAGTCTAACATGGCACCTGCAATTCTGACTATGTGGATTCTATCCCTAAGCCAGTTTGCCTTGTGACATAGGGGTTGATATTTAAGCTGGTGAGCTTATTTATGATGCCCAAGTGGGGTATTGAGTCAAAGGCATTTTCAAGGTCAAGGTAGGCTGTGTGGACTACCTTCCCTTCGTCTATGGCCTTAGTGACTGTTTCAAAAAAATTGATCAGGTTCAAGAGGCAAGATCTGCCCTTAACAAAGCCGAATTGGGTAGGATCCAGTGTTTGGAGGTTCCCAATGTCTTTGTTTATGAGTTCCATGATGATACGCTCCATAGCTTTGCAGACCAGGCTAGTTAGGCTTATAGGGCGATAGTTCCCGGGGCCCGTTGTGGCACCACCTTTATGGAGTGGGACCACTGTTGCTGTACGCAATTCTTTGGGTATATATCCTGTTGTAAGGCTGAGACTGAACAGTGATTTTAAGTGAGGGTTCAGTTCTTCTTGCAGCTCATATAAAACACAGCCCAAGACACCGTCCGGTCCCATTGATGCTGTGTTTTTTGCTTTGGAGAGGGCAGCTCTCACCTGTGCATCTGTGATGTCAGGGAGGCTACACTCTGTTGGGATAGTCATTTGCTCATTTGGGGGGGGAGAAGTGTGCACTGAACCTGTCTGCCAGGATGTTGGCAATGTCTGTGGGTTCAGTGTATTTTTTGTCATTTTGCACTAACTCAGAGCATATCTGGGAGTTTCCACCCAGGTTTCTGACATAAATAAAGAAAGCCTTGTGATTATCTTTAGCGTCTTGTGCAATTTTTCTTTTGAAGCTAGCCTTAGATGATTTTATGAGGGATCATAGTTTCTTGCTAGTACTGATCAGAGTTGCCTTCCCTTTCAGGGATTTTGCTCTATCATGTAGTAGCTTCCTCCTTCTGTTATACAGCTCATTTATGGCTGGGGTCCACCAGACAGGTCTCCTGCCTTTGGAGGAGTGTGTCTTGGTTTTATTTGGGATAGCGCGATTCATGCATTCCTGCAGGTATCCATAGAATGCTTTTGTAAAGGATTCTGCGGTTTGGGCCATATTTTCCACTGGCCCTGGGGCTTTGAAGGATTCCACCTCGGTTTTGAGAAGTGGGAAGTTTGCTTTTGAGAAGTTTTTGACCGTGGTTTCCTTTGCTGGGGGTGGAGACAGGATATGGATGTCCATAGTGATTAATTTATGGTCAGATCTTACCAATGAGGGGTATACCTCTGGTATGGAACATAGAGTCCCCATGTTGGTGATGATCAGGTCCAATATGTTTTCCCCTCTTGTGGGAGTGGTGACCAGTTGTTCCATAGCATTTGAGTTTATAAATTCTAGGAACCGTTGGGCTAGGGTGTTGGGGCTTCAGTAGTGCCAAGTAAAAACTGAGCAGGATGAAAGAGGCACACACACAGTTGGTGTACTGTTAAGCGCTTTTCGTTTATGGCAAATCACAAACTTCATCAGACAAATCACACAGTAAAACATCCCATTTAAATACACCTTACTGGCCAATCACACTGTGTGTGTGCCTCTTTCATCCTGCTCAGTTTTTACTTAGTTCGTTTGTTTTTGTTTCCTAGTTTGTGGCTTCAGTAGTGCTCCCAGTCTACGTTTGAGTAGTTAAAGTCACCCAATATAATGGTGTTTGGAGAGACCTTCATATTCTCCAGTGTCTTCAGGAAAGCCGAGTGGGGTTCCTGAGTTTGGGAGGGTGGTCTGTAGCAGGCTACAAACTGGAAGGCAGTTTTGCTCACTGTTAGTTGCACATGGATGGTCTCAGATGCTTCGTGCAGTGCCACTAGCCTGGAGGTATGGGTATCTTTGATGAATATGGATACTCCCCCTCCTCTTGTGGTTCGGTCCGAGTTTTGGGGCCGAAAAGCATGGTATGAGGTATAGCCTGGTAGTACTGGGGTGCTCTCGGGGGCCTTGAACCAGGTTTCTGTTACTGCACAGATATCGATATTCTCCATACTGAGGAGAGCCTCGAGTGTGTGCATCTTGAGGTTTAGACTTCTGGCGTTGAGCAGCATGACCCTTAGTTTCTTTTTCCTTGTGTTTTCTAAGGAGGTGGGTTTGTCTTTTGAGCCTTGCCTAAAAAAGGCACTATGGGGGTGGCAAGAGCCTTGGCCAGTATTCGAAAGCCCAGGGGTGACAGGTGCAAGCCGTCCCTAGAGAAGCAACGTGGCTTGTCAAGCATGTCATCCCAGGCTGACAGACACTGGATCCCCTTTGAGTGACACCAATACTTTAGCCAATTGCTGAAATTGATCATTTTGTCTTTATACTGTGGTATCATTCTTGGTGAGGGTAAGATGCTACTCAAGGTCAGGGTCATACCGACCTGGGCCACATGATCAGAGAGCTCCTCTATGTCTCTTTTTATGTAATCCAGGGAGGTACGTCTCAGGTCATTCACACCAGCATGGACAATGACGGAGTCATATTTGTACTTGCTTTGGAGTGACCTGAGTGCTTGTGTTATGTGGCGGATCCTGGCACCTGACAGGCAGCTTACAGTGACCTTCTCCTTGTTCAGCCTGGTGAGAGGGACGTCAGTGTGTCTGACAACAGAGTCACCTATTACAAGTGTATTAGGTGTGTTGTTTAGCCTTAAGGGCTGTGACTGTGTGGCACACTGACTTTGTGAACCATATATACGTGGGTATTGTTGTGGGGTAGCAGTTGCTTGGATGTCTGCTTTGGAGGTCTCTGTTGCTTGGGCAGATTTTTATTTAGAGCCTCAGAGTATGTTTTTGTGTTGATATGTGTTTGGTTTGCTGTTGTGATAGGTCTATGTGAGATTGGATTTGTGGTGTGTGTGATTATCTTCTCCTCCAGACTGACCATGCCAGTACTATATTGAGAGAGCTCAGTCTCCAGTTTGGCTATATAGTTGGATCTCTCACATATATTTGAGCTTGTTGGGAAGAGGAGCGGGTGGTTTGTGTACATAAGGCAGTTGTAACATTGCCTCAAGATTCCCATATTCACCAGCTGAACTGGAGAGTAAACCTGAAACTGACTTTTGGACATTCCAGAATAGTATAAGGAATTACTTTTTGACTTGATCAAAAAGGAACAATTGGGAGCCAAGTACTTAAAGGGAGTATAAGAGGGTGTAGTGCTTTAGTTTATTAATGCTTACTTATAATACACTTATCCTAGCTACTGCTGGGTTTTAGAAGGAAAATAGAGTGCTTACTTTGAGATTTGGAACAGGTCTAAGGGGAAAAAGTGAAGAGCAGACTTTGTGGAGCCGGGAATAGATTAAACCTGATTAAGCGGTGCTGCCCAATGCTGCGCTATGCGCAAAAACGCGCAAAAGGGTTTTTTTAAGAGAGGGGGATCAAGGAGTTTGGAATTGACCCAAAATGGCCAATAAAACTACAGTTTCTAGGCAGTAACCACTCCCACAGGGGCAGGCAGGCTGTTCAGTGTTTACCACTGCCACTGATGAACACAGAGATTTCCCTTTAGCCCAAGCAAGCAATGGCCTCCAAGAAACTTACAAACAGTTCAGAACAGCAAATCTGTAACTGAACTTTTTTTTAAATTTCAGAAAGTGGGAAAAAAGCAAGATTTTTTTGTTTTGTTTAAAGATAGCAGAGATACACAAGTAGCAACAAGTTAGAACAGTGCAATAAATGACCCCACACTTGAGTGCTAGGCCAGAGACAGGTAAAATGCAAGTTTTAAGAAAAAACTATTTTAAAATAAGTGCAACACAGGAAATGCAGTAAACAGGCTCTAGATGTGTTCTAAATACAGTTCCTAATACAGATATCAAGTTTAGCAAGCTGGAAAATGCCAAAAAGTAGGCGGCAATGCAGAAATCTTAACAAATAATCTGAAGAAAAATACTTAAAATCTCAAAAGTGGCTCCTTTCTTCTCTCAGCGTTTTCTCCTCTTGGTGGGTGCTTCACCAACAGCCAACAAGTCTGAAAAGATGACAAAACCATGAGGCAATCGGGTATTAATACAGGGGGATCAAGGAGTTTGGAATTGACCCAAAATGGCCAATAAAACTACAGTTTCTAGGCAGTAACCACTCCCACAGGGGCAGGCAGGCTGTTCAGTGTTTACCACTGCCACTGATGAACACAGAGACTTCCCTTTAGCCCAAGCAAGCAATGGCCTCCAAGAAACTTACAAACAGTTCAGAACAGCAAATCTGTAACTGAACTTTTTTTAAATTTCAGAAAGTGAGAAAAAAGCAAGATTTTTTGTTTTTTGTTTTGTTTAAAGATAGCAGAGATACACAAGTAGCAACAAGTTAGAACAGTGCAATAAATGACCCCACACTTGAGTGCTAGGCCAGAGACAGATAAAATGCAAGTTTTAAGAAAAAAACTATTTTAAAATAAGTGCAACACAGGAAATGTGGTAAACAGGCTCTAGATGTGTTCTAAATACAGTTCCTAATACAGATATCAAGTTTAGCAAGCTGGAAAATGCCAAAAAGTAGTCAGCAATGCAAAAATCTTAACAAATAATCTGAAGAAAAATACTTAAGATATCAAAAGTGGCTCCTTTCTTCTCTCAGCATTTTCTCCTCTTGGTGGGTGCTTCACCAACAGCTAACAAGTCTGAAAAGACATCAAAACCATGAGGCAATCGGGTTTTAAGAGAGGGGGATCAAGGAGTTTGGAATTGACCCAAAATGGCCAATAAAACTACAGTTTCTAGGCAGTAACCACTCCCACAGGGGCAGGCAGGCTGTTCAGTGTTTACCACTGCCACTGATGAACACAGAGACTTCCCTTTAGCCCAAGCAAGCAATGGCCTCCAAGAAACTTCCAAACAGTTCAGAACAGCAAATCTGTAACTGAACTTTTTTTTAAATTTCAGAAAGTGGGAAAAAAAGCAAGATTTTTTTTTTTGTTTAAAGATAGCAGAGATACACAAGTAGCAACAAGTTAGAACAGTGCAATAAATGACCCCACACTTGAGTGCTAGGCCAGAGACAGATAAAATGCAAGTTTTAAGAAAAAAACGATTTTAAAATAAGATGACATTAAAATAATGATAACTTTAAAATAAGATGACATTAAATACATTGAGTACACTATAACAGATGAGTAGATAATACAGCCTTGGTAAAAGTATATTTGTTCTTTGTCTAAGAAATAGATTTTACTAGTTCCTTCTCACTGAACATAGTCAAAGCATGCTGATGGTGGAAGGTGGGAGGGACTAATTCAGCCTGGGGTAGTGCAGTAGCAGAGGCAAGTTTTATTTAGTCTTTTAGTAGTTCCTTGAAGTTGGAGCGGTTAAAGGTTGGAATAAATAAGTAGCAGAGAGTGTGGGGGTGCAGGGCAGCTTGCCCCCCCCCCAGCAAAAACACTGTTTTTACTATTTGCCTACTACAAGGAATAGCATCAGAGCATGCATATAAGCTTGTTGATGTATGTTTATTTATTTGTTGACGTGTGTTTGGCATGTTGCTACAAATGTAAAAATACTATAGCATGATTTAAATCCTAGTCAGAAAGTCTAATTCAGTAAGGTAAAATCTATGCTAAAGTACTGAAGCTGAAATTGTAGCAGTAAAACAAGTCAGCAGTAATTTATCACTGTATTGTATCAATCTGGCAGCTAGTGTTTACACGAGTCCTTAATAAGTAAATGGAAAATAAAAGGCTTCCACTATGAAAAACTGAAGCACATCATTTATAAAACATTCCCTGGATTACAATAGATCAAGAACTCCTTCCCATAAAACCCATACCCCTAACATTACAATGTTCCTCTCATAACCCTTACCTATCAAGTCTAACTCAAGTCTACCCTTGCCTCTCAGCTCTACCTCATTATAAGGAACAGTTCCTCTTTTTGGGTGTTAAAAATTCCCTGTTTCATACTCTTCTATATTGGAAGGGAATGTTACACATTTATTGTTTAGATTTTTTCAACAGATGCCCATAATAGATTATAGTGAATCATATTAATTTCTAAAAAAGAACTTTTTGTTCTCTGGTAATACTAGGTTATCAATCTGCAGACAAGACAGTTGCAAGCCTAACACATAATCAGATGTCAGAATCAGACCTTGTACTTTGCATCTGTGAGGTAAAGATCTTAACCATTATGCAAACCCCTCCCTTGTAAGAATGAAATAAGAGATTTTAACCAGGCTATGAGCTTTTTAATTAAATTTGCTAGATAGCGCTCCATGTTTCACCCATCTGTTCCATGTTATGAGACGTAGTGTTCCACATTTTGCCCATCTGTTCCATGTTATGAGAGGTAGTTCTCCACATTTTGGAAACATTAGGATGAGAGCTATTCCCACCTTAGACTTATGTACACTAACTTCATGGTTGTATAACAGTGGGAAAAGGAGAAATGTTCCATCACACTGTACAGCTGTCTCACACAAGCAGTGATTCACAATAAATGGAAATTTTGACCAGTTGTGCTTAGATAGTTAGAATTTGACCAACTGGTCATTAATCATCTGTAAGTAAACAGACAGAAGTGGGAGGAATACAGGCCACAAACTGGGCATATTTCTCACTTGTCACAATTATGAAGTCTGTTATTCGTTCCAGTTATCATAAACCCTCTTTGTTACTGGACAAAGGTGGTATTCCCTGATGCCCAGTGAAATTTAGAAACAGAAATGTATATGTTCTGTAGGCAACAGATGTTACTGCACTTGAATCTACTATGTTTAATACTTCCAAACTCAAGTGCAGTCATGAGTCACCCCACTTTGACTGTGTTTCATACTTTAGTACTTCAGTGAAGTAATGTTGAGAGGTATGAATGGTATAATAATGTTATTCCATCTGAGTTCTGCTTTTAAGTTACTTTCTAATTGGCCAGTGGTAAGGAGTGTGCTTAGGTCTTTGTGGTTGATCATATCAAATACCTTTTTTAATATTGGTACCACAGCATATCAAACACAACACCTTATCCACTCCCATCTAATACACCTGCATGAGCTGGGGCTTGCACTTATAGTATCCTGTAGAGGCAATCACTCCAAGCCCCCAAAGTGTAGAGTGTTATAAACCTCCTCACTTGAATCACAGACCCATCTTAGTCTTGTGTGATGTATCCTCATTTCCGTCAGGATATGGGACTAATAGACAGAACCTGTACCCCCTTTAGCTCCAAGTAGAATGCTGCATTCTAATGCTAGGTCAACACACAACAGGTTGTATACTATAGAAAGTGTTCTGCATTAGTCGGGCTTAGTGACTTCAGTCCAGTCATAATGACCTTAGTGCCCCCAGAGTTTTTCCATTACGGAGCACCATAGACTGGATCAGACTGGGGCAGGGGTTGTGATGTTTTTATTGTTCTGTTCTTAAGCTAAGGAAGCTGAATGCTAGAGTTACCAATTACTTTAAAATATGTTATGGGACCAAAAGCAAACTGTAGGTACTTCCTCATCTACAATCCACCAGGTAGTGTACGGATGTCCTTTTAAGAGTTTACTGACTCCCTTATCTCCTCAGTGCTGATGAAACCTAGTTTGTAACTTCAAAATTATGGTGGATGACACATCAGTGGCTTTTGTTGAAGAATCCCTCTCCTTTCTGAAGAGATTCAGTTTTTTTCCAGGTGGTTACCTCTGCTACCTATACTTTGGCCACACATTGGACTTGGGCTTCATGCCTGGAGACTGGGGGCACAACAAGAGGCTAGGTGGTGGTGGTGGAATTTGAGTGACCACTCCCTTTACTGGGTCACAGTTTACTTTTCCTGGGTGGAATCCCTGAACTAGGGCTAGGATAGTGTGGGAATATGAGTTTGGTCACCCCAAATTTCTTAAGATTTCCACTACATCAGCACCTTCAGTACAGCAGACCTAGCGATGCAGAGCAGCTGACTGATGCCATCTGTATGGCACTCACAGTGACTCTTTACATCTCATCCCACAGCTGTAAACTTTTTGTTCACTTTAGACCTCAACTGCCATGGTTTTACTTTTTCTCCATTAGTTGAAAAGGACTGGGCAGGGGGTTTATTTTTATTTATTTTATTTTCATTTTTGGTGACTATGGTAAAGCACTGATCAAAGCATGACCAGCTGCAGGCTAAGAGTTATATTCTAGGCAGTAACAGCACTAAAGTTCTCAGTAAAGCAAAAACTGGTAAAGAAACATAACAGAACACTATACCTGTCAATAACTTTAGTAACTACATAATTACATAGTCCAGAGATTTACATGTTATAATGAAGAAATTATGTATCTAAGTATGAACATGAAAAAAAAATACATGCCAGTTAATTTTTTTTACAAAATTGCACATATAGAGGTAAACAATGACAATGCGACATCGTGAACACAAGCTATGTACATATTCATACTCTACTAGATCATCCATAGTCAAAGGGATACCGCTTACACAACTTAAATATGGGCTCCTAATAGTAGTTGTAACATCCAAACAGAACATGGAAACTATTCAATGCATCACAAATAAAATCTGCATCTTTACTAACCTTTCTCTTAAAGGTAAACACCATTACATTACATTGGGAAAAGCAAACAGCTGATCTGCAGCATGGCTCACAGCTGTTCATATTCTTTAATGAAGAGCTAATTCCTCCATTCATCTTAAAACTAATTAGAGAAACCCCATACTACAACCTCAGAAGCACCAGACACTCAGGCCCCATAATCAAGAACTGCATACCACAGATCATTCCTTCTCTGCCCTTGGCCCTAAACTGTAAAAATATCTTCCTTCTAATAGCAAAAACTCCTCTTTTTAGCTCACATTTTGTACTCCTCTAAAATCTCTCGTGTTATACAGCAAACGAAACTCAGCTGCAGGCTCTCTGTTCTCATAATCTATTTTTTCCCTGCTACTACCCACAGTTCCTTTTACCTGCTCCTATTTACGTACTTCTGTACTGCTCAATTTACAACTAAGTCCATGCATGCATTACATTTGTTTCCAGAGCTGCAGTTTGCTCATCCAGTGCCCAGTGCCATTCCCCAATCAGACCCCCCTCAATTCTAAGTTGAGGAGCAAAAAAAAAGTTGAACTACAAGACTAAACAGGAAACTGCTTCTTTCTACTTTTAACAACTATAGCAGACCATTTGCTACAATGTAACAAGTAGCTTGCTACAGCTGTTGCCCCATACAAAGCACTGAAATACTTTAGTCCTGTCTCATAACGACAACGGCAGTTATTACCATTCATTTTTGGCATTCAGAAATGCTGGTACAGAAATGAATATAGGTACTGCTCTCATGATTGCAACCTCTAACACCTTGTGCTCAGGGTTGCCCCCTTTGACCCACCCTAGCTAAGGTTCTGTTTACTGCACATTTATTTCTTATATGCAGATTCCCTTTCCATGCATTCATTTTAGAAATCCCCCCATCTTACTTGTTTCTGTTTCCCTTCCTTCAAGATTTATGTATATCTGGATGTTGTCAGAACTACAATTATTTCCTGAAATTAATAATACAACATAAATCAGTAGAGTCATGGTTTGGGACTCATTAAAAGCGTGTTTATTTGGTAAGACCTTTAGCTGGTACAAAAACAGTTAGAGAGTGGGAAACGGAATCATTTGACTGGCAAACCAGACTCTTGACAGCAAAATCTAAAACTAAAATCAGAATTGTCCAGAAGTCAAAAAAGAAACAGAGGAATTAAATAAAAAATATAATGAAATTCTAACACACAAAACTTGTCTAGCCTTGGAAAAATTAAAAATAAACTCATTAGCCACCTCCCCCAGATATCCACATAACTTATCTACAAGAATTAAAATACGAACTAAAGCAAATAACATTAGTAGTATATATCATGAAAAGAAAGGGAAAAAAGTATCAGATATAGGAGACATGCTTGAAACATTTTGGTTCCATTATATGGAACACTTCAAAAAAGATGATTTAGATACCAACCAAATAAACTTAGATACAAACCTTATCAATATAAAAAAAAATTCCCGGAAACTTAAAACTAGACCCACAAAAACCTATACCCTACAAAGAAATTGTATACAAGATAAAACAAAGTAAATCTAACAAAGCTCCAGGGATAGATGGTATAATTACAGAAATTTACAAACTTTTCCCTTCATCAATAATCTCCCTTTTTCATAAAACTTTGCTAGAAGTCCAGTCAGAAGCAAAAATACCACCCTCATGGAAATATTCTCTCATAACACCAATTCTAAAAGATAATAAACCATCAGACCTTTGCACCTCATACAAACCTATATCATTACTGAATAATGATTACAACATATTCATGTCAATCCTAGTTAACAGAATAAAAATCCCACTTTCAAAGACAATTAATAATGATCAGACTGGATTTTTATATAACAGGCACACACATGATAATATTAAAAGGATACTTACTCTTATAGATTATGTGAATAAAGAAGATAGAAAAACAATTGTAATCAGATTAGACATAATAAAAGCCTTTGATTCCCTTGACTGGGAATATCTATTTAAAGTTTCAGCATTATTTGAATTTACTCTTCCCTTCATCTTATTACTAAAAAACATATATATTAACAACTTAGCCTATATTAAATTAGGTCCTTTCACCTCAGAGTCTATCCATATAACGAACTGTACTAAACAAGGATGCCCCCTTTCTCTTATTTTATTTGCTTTGGCTATAGAAATACTTGCAGAAATAATCCAACAATAAAAGGAATAGAAGTCTATGACCAGTACATATCTAAAATAATGCTTTTTGCTGATGATATTTTATTAACCCTATCAAACTCCAGAGAGTCATTATGAGAGCTAGAAGAAGTAATGGAGAAATTTTATAAGATTTCAGGTCTACACTTTAATAGAGCAAAATCAAAATTCCAATTTTTAAATAAGAAAAAAGAACTACAAGTTACAGATAAATCCATCATAAGAAAACAAGAACTTACGCTAAATTATTTAGGAATAGTGTTATGCAAAAATATAAATGAAACAATATTAATAAATTATAAAAACATTATTGAAGCAATAAAAATATATATAGAAAAGTGTAGCAAAATCATATTAACTTTTGAAGACAGATTGCAATTAATAAAATGGTCTTATTGCCAAAAATACTATATGTAGCATTAGCAATACAGTTAATTCCTGAAAGATGCATTCTTAAAGAAATAAACTCATGTTTAATAAATTTTTTATGGTATCCCAAAAAGAACAGAGTAGCTCTAACTCATCACATTAGACCCTGGGAACAAGGAGGACTGAACTTCCCAAAAATAGAAACATATATAAAACAATATGTGCTTAAAACTACAATAGACTGGATAAACCCAACTTATTTTGCCAACTGGAAAGAATTAACAATGGCTATATTAACAAATGAATTTAATCTGCTAAAAAAAATTTTAATAGTAGACAAATCAAACAAACCCTGGTACATACTATGCATAAGTATACAATATAATATAACAAAACCTTCTAAAACAACACTGATTAATCATTACATCAATTAATTTAGGAAACTTATCAATGCAAACATAGATCTAAAACTTTGGTTTGACCTTTTAACGCCATTTACCATCACCAAGAACTTTCCTCACAAAATATATAGGGAGACAATAACCTCCTGGGAACAAAATGGATTCTTATGCTGGTTTCAATGTGTAAATAAATTAAATGTTTTAGATATACATATGATAAAAACTGCTTACAATATTCCAACACAGGACTGGTTAACCTTACAAAGCATTCTAATGTACACTCAAGATTTATGCAGATTAATTAATAATTCCTCATTTAAAGATATTCCAAATCTAATTAGTTTTCTGTATGAATTTATATATAATAGTTGTGAAAAGTAAAATTCCATTTCAAATCTATATAAAGAGTTAATAACATATAAAACAATTCCCAAACCATCAGTTCTTAACAAAAGGTCAGTCATTGCAGTTAACAGAAGAAATTAAAACTAACATCTTACTATCAGTTAATTATACCTCTAACATACAGTACTGGAAAATATTTAACTGGAAATACTTACATAGAGCATTTTAACACCAGATAGAATTAAAATGATCAGTACTACTACAAATGGTTTTTGCTGGAGGTGTGAAAAGTTAAATAAAGCAGACTGGATTCATATTTTTTATGAATGTAATAAAATTAAATCATGTTGGAATGGAATCAATCATTTTTTACAAGCTTTATTTAATGAATCCTTTACCTTAACTAAAGTATTGATTATACTAAATGTAAATGAAGGTCCCTACCTGAATAAGACAAATATGCATTTGTTATGGACAATACTTGCTATATCTAGGAAATGCGTAACCAGAAGGTGGAATTCAAATACACCCCCGACCTTGGAAGAATTCTACACTTTACTGAAGACAACTGCATCGATGGAAATAAAAATCAAAGAACTACGAATCTATCCAAGGCCATTGGTAAATAATCCTTGGAAGAAAGTTATATCTTTGTTGGACAATCTGCAATAATCAACATTGTATCTCTGATAACTGATCTGTTAATTCTATATTTAATAACATACAGTGTATATAACTGAAAGTCAGGCTATTGTAAATGTTGTATATAGTTGTTTAAAATGATATTTAAAAATATTATGTAAATGTTATTTTAATTTAAAATAAAAAATATTTGAGGAAAAAAAAGATTTATGTATATCATGTATATGTATATAATGTGTTTCATTCACACTTTGCATTTGCCATACATTTATTTATTTATTTTTGTCTCCACAAAGTCTCTCACCTTACACTCATCTTATGTTCCCCCATCATACCTTTTTCTGTATATTTGCTTCATGGTTTATGTGTATAAAGTGACTCATTCATGCTACTACACAATAACTGTGTTCATTTTCTGACTGTTAATGTACAGTGTATATGCATTACTTGATACTCTATTTTCTCTCTCGGTCTAATTGTACTCTTCTTAAATGTTGTAAAATGTTTTCCTTCTTTCCAAGCTGAGTTTGAAATTGATCAGTTTTGATCAATGCTCTACCCTGGTTAACAAATTCAATACATACACAAATATATTTATTAATTTAGTTACAGAAGGCCAATCCAATAAGGTGGAGCAAGTAGGGTATGGCTGAGAGGAGTGCAATTACTGTTGCTGTTGCACTGGCTTACTTGAGGACAAGCTTGTTCTGTGGAATCATTTTCCATTTTACTAGGTTAAGATGACCCAAAAGAAGTCCATGTATGTGTCAGGAGATCTTTGCTGTGATAAACTGACTAGCTGTTCCCTTTCTCTTTTTCAAGGGGTTGGAAAGCTGTGTAGATCACCAGAATGTGATCTGGTTGCTCGTTTCTGTGTTGTCAAGCTTGCATCAGTCAAATTGTGCCTCATGCACACTATGCTATCATGGTATGTGGGTAGTCCTAGGAATATTCTACCATCCTATGGCAAGCTATGAGTGTCTGCTTTACAGCTATGATTACTTTATCTCTATTACTTCCATTACTTTATTTCTTTTGTTTCTTCCATATGTACAACTACATGTGGTCTGGACTTCTGTCCTACTAGAGTAATTTTGTCCTGTCTAGATGAGCTGGGTTTAGTCCTGTACCAGACTGTCACAGCCTCTTCAGGATGGATTTTTTCTATCTACACTTCTTGAGATCTTGGTTACATCTATTCTAAGCAATGCTGGCATAGGAATTAATGGTCTGGACAACTATAGACTCACCTCCCACCTTTCCTTATGCATAAAGGTTTGGAAAGGCGGTTTATGAGAAACTGGACTTTTATGAATGAGAGAATGATATATATGGTCTATTCCAGTCTAACTTTATTCTAGACAAAGTACTGAAACAACCTTTGCTTAAGTCTTCAATGATCTCATTATGGCAAAGGACTAATACAACTATTCAGGTCCTGCTGGATCTGTCATTAGCTTTTGATAAACTGGACCAGTATCATAGCTAGGTTGGGGTGAAGGGGGCAGCTGCCCTAGGCACAGGCTATTAGGGGTGTGATCAGCACCTCAGAAGAGTTGAAGATAGGGCAGAACTGTAGTACTGGAATTCAATTTTAGCAGTATTGTGGCTTATTAAATGTAAGAATTTAGATGTTAGCAATGACGGGAGTTTTTTGGTCTTTAACTTGTGAAACAACTTTTTTGTATCCTCAACTTTGGGTTGAGGAGGTCACCAATCCATGAACTGCCCAGCATGCCAACTGATCTAGTTATGGCTCTGTACTTGAGCAGGAGATTGTGCTGGACAATTTACAATTCTCCTGCAGCATCAGGGATGTGAATCTGGATTATTTTTTGTTTCTCCTTCTCTATGGGCATATGGAGAGATAAAATCAGCATGAAGGGTAGACTAGTATTGCTGGAACTGAATTCATCCTCATGTCTTGGGGAGTATCTTCACATCATGGACCCTATTTTTACAAAAATCTCACCAAGATGCCACTGATGTATAGACTGTATTTTATACATCATGATAAAAGGTAGGTCGAAAAATAAAAAAAAGACTGGGTTCATGCATTCCCAGAATAAAAAAAGTGCTCACTCGCAATGGTGCCAAGATTGAAAAAAAGGCAGCATAGAATCCTCAGGACATGGAAACACTCCTACAGTGGTGTTAGGCTAGACTTGGGGAGAGGGCAGAAGTAGAAGGAAGAAGTAGTCCACAAAAAGATAGGCCAAGCAAGAGGCATAGATGTCATAAAGTGGAATGTTGAGGATAAGAAAAAAAATATGCATGGCTACTATTGTGCAAGAGGCCAAAATTCCAGAGATGATATGTGTCAAGAGTAAGAGAGAGAGAGAAATTAGAGGAAAGAAAAATACTTGCACAAGAAAGACTGCTAAAAGCTACAGATACTACTATATGTTCCTTAATGCAACTGATCAAGGAAAAACATTATCTAGATGAAGAAACATTGGGCTACCTGGAAAAAGAAGTAACAGATGATGTGAGAAAAGATAAACAACAAAAACAAGAGTTTTTTAAAAGGTATAAAAAATAGACATGGAGAAGAGAATGAGATCTGATTTGGTGCAATGTTTATGCAGTGGAGAAAGCCAAACTAATCAATACAACAAAAAGCAGCTCCAAAGATACCAGGATATGGAAAATGACATAATACAAAGATTAAGATCACCAAAGGTCAATGTAAAGAAGATTAGTCAGATAGAAATTAAACAAATAGAAACTGAATTGATAGACCAGCTGTGAAGTGCAGGTTTTAGTGTGGAAAATCCTACACAGGCAATGTCACAACATGTTGGACCAATGGATCCCCAAACAGAGGAGCAACAGGTGGAGCAGGATGCATCTGAAGGGGATATGTCACACAACGATGTTCTGGAGCCTTCTGCAGGAGACTTGCATGAAAGTCCTGTTGAAGTTGCACTACAAGGGAAAGGGAAGGAAACACTGACAACTCTGACACAGGTAATATTCAGCATAATGGACCAAAGGGTCCCCATATGGAGGAGCAACAGATAAAGCAGGATGCGCCTGAACAAGATATGTTACAGGACAATGTTCTGGAACCTTCTGTAGAAGACTCACAGGAAACAGCAAAGAAGCTGCTTTCAGTGCAGAAGAAAATGATTTAAGGGAAGACCTGCTTGATTTAATAAAGATGGATAAACATATTAAGATAGATGAAAGAAAAAGACTACAGAATGTAAATAAGACCGCAATATGTTAGAAAACTGGTAAAACAGATGAACACACTAATCAGGACTGTTAAGAAAAATTCATGTGACATAAGTTACATAATTTGCAAGTAAACTAATAACAGATAAAGTGTTGACATAAAAACATAGAACAGAAAGGAGAGGAAGGGAACAAGCAGAATATCGCCATGGAAACATCAAATAGAGAAAACGTAAGGCAACTAAGACAAGGAGTATCACTGTTAGATGAATACAGAAAAGGCAACAGATCATCATAAATCCTTGGAAGTGTCAGCACAAGCAGAAAACATAAAAGGCATGCAGATAAATATAAAGGAGAAATATAAAATAAGTAATTCACTGATGATCTAAAATGGGGTTTTTTATACAAAATCTGGAAACAAAGTAAAAAGAATAGAAATATCACCAAAAAGAAGAACTAGGTACATTCTGAAGTATTATTTAAGATGCTGTTGAACATAAAAAGATACTGAATTGATGGAAGAATTAAAAGAAAAAGTAAGTAGTTCTAATGTGGAGGATATAAAATGGGATGCAGTCATAGACGAAGAAATTGGGAAAAATTAAGAAAAGCTCCTAAGTGCAAAATCCTGGTCCAGCTGCATTATCTAACTTCTGGCCAAAGGCATTATCATCTTTGCACAATAATTTAACCTGAGTGAGAACTACTTTTATGCACATTCCAAATAGACACCAACCTGGTTTAGAACAGGAAAATGATTCTTCTCTTTAAGAGTAAACATGCAAGCCATCCTAAGAACTACAGACCGATAACTTGCCTTCTGATAATATATAAATTATATACTGGAATTGATGCAAACAGAGTTTACAGACATCTAGAAAAAAATCAGTTATGTCAACAAAACAAAATAAAACAAAAAGTTAATAAAAAAAGTTATATGAAATAAAGAATAATCAATTATTAAATAAAACCATAACAGAGACTTGTAAAATGGAGACAAATCTAAATATGGCATGAGCAGATTACAAAACAGAATTTCATAGCATCCCATATTAATTGATAATGGAATGCTTACAAAAGTACAAGATTCACTCTACATTAATCAATTACATTGTGACCACTACGAAAGGGTGACAAACCCCTTTGTAGCTAAGCCATGATAAAGAGCAAAGTACTACCCTAGGGATAAAAATTTGAAGGGGGATAGTCCAGAGTGATTTTTTTGTCATGCTGTTTTGTTTTGGTCTCACTGCATTCTTTTTCTTCTTTCGGCTTTTCCCGGTTAGGAGTCGCCACAGTGGATCACCTGTCCACTCATGATTGGCAGTGGAGTTTTACGGTGTCGAGTTGCCAGCCCAGCGCCCAACCTTCCACAGAAGGCACGCACACACACACACGCACTCACACCTAGGGTCAATTTAGATTGTCCAATCCACCTACAGCATGTCTTTGGGATGTGGGAGGAAACCAGAGCACCCAGAGGAAACCCACGCGACCACAGGGAGGACATGCAGACTCCACACAGAAGGCATCCCTGCCAAGGACCGAACCGGAGAACCTCTTGCTGTGAGGCGGCAACACTAACCACTGCACCACCATGGCCGCCCACTGCATTAATATGTCTAATTAATAGATTAGGCTATGATTAGAGTTTAACTCCCAAAAACCAACCTTTCTTAAAGATATTATATCTATTTTTTCTATGATTTAAAACCGTATAGCTCATCAGATGATAATCTGAAACATACCTCTCAGCCGTGCCGAATTCCTCGGCATTTAATGATTTTGAGGTCCAAATAATGGGGTCATACCTCTCACCGTGCTGAATTCCTCAGCATTTAATGATTTTGAGGTCCAAATAATGGGTTGCCATGAATTTCTGAGTGGGCCCCTTAATTCTCAAATTTACCGCATTTTTAAAAAAAATTTTCGGCCCCTTTTTTTTTTTTTTGCCTACTTCATCACATGTAAAGATGTGCACAATGACATCAGCATTGTGACCAGCCTGCCAGCCTGTTAGAATTCGACTGAGGCTGAGTCTGTGTGTTTTCAAATGTTTTTATGACTTGCACATGTTACATGTGTCTCACATGTCTCGCTGTAGCAGCTCCGCAATCCATTTCCAAATCAGAGAGAGAGAGAGTGTGAGAGAGAGAAAGAGAGCAGAAAAAGGGATGAATGAACCTCCCAGCCTGGGCCAACAACAAAGTAAGACAGGGTATTGTTTTTTATTCTAAAATAATATAAGTAGGCAGACTGGCAGAGGCAGCTTAGCTTATATTTATTTAGTTTAAAAGTTAGAGAGGCAGCCAGGATTAGGAAGCAGAAGCAAGCAAGCAACTCACACAACCCTTCCCTGTGTGTCCACACTCAATAGCAGTAGCAGGCTAGCAGCAGACAGTCTCGTCGGACCTACTCAACTCAGACCCAGAGCTATGCCATGGTCAATCATGAAAAAATACATTTCTTCCACTTCCTCTCGCTCTTCTTCCACCTCCAGCAGCAGGTAAAATAAAAAGAAGAAATAAAAATAAATTGAGAGACTATAACTATTGCAAGCTGTGCAGTGACAGCCTGACAGGATATCATAACTTATAAGCCGTTTTTTTATGATGTTTTTCGGTCGGAGCAGAGGTTTGGTGGGGAATGGGATGGAGAGATTGAGACTATTGCAGCTACCACCATTTACTTCTCTTTCATTTGTCTTTGCTAAATGGATGAGATTTGCCAAACATAAATAACTCCAGCCACAGTCTAATATGAATATTTAATTATAATCAGATCAGATTCAAACTGCAGTGCTGTGCTGTATCTTCTTGATATTGATTCTTTTTTTGAGCTCCACATTTACTGCAATCCAGCATCAGTGTAACCCGAATGGAGAATAAATTTGATGAAGTTTGGAATGGAATATCAAATTTTAGTGCAAATGTTACAGCACCAGAGTGTAACTGTGACAGTCTTGTAGTTATTTTATGTTGCAACACGGGTTAACAAAGTTGGAGACGAAGTCTGGCTGCTGTGACTAACAGATTGTTCAAAGAGACAAGTCCATAATAACCCAATTCCCTGTTTTCTACAATCCTAAGTGTGTGTGTGTGTGTGTGTGTGTGTGTGTGTGTGTGTGTGTGTGTGTGTGTGTGTGTGTGTGTGTGTGTGTGTGTGTGTGTAAGTATGTATGTATGTATATGTATGTATGTATGCATGCATGAGAAACACAAGAAACAAACTTTTTTCTTTCATTGTAGAACAGTAGTTCATTACTGATTTAATTCAATGATTTTACTATAGTATACCTGATAAGAGTGCTTCAGAATAATGGGTATGTCTTTATTTTTGCTAGATGGCTACCATTTAATAAGCTTGCACATTTTGGTACATAAATACATGAATGTATAGTGTTGTCTGAAACTAGACCACATAATTAATGTTCTTTACATATGTACAGCTCAGCTAAGATACTGTGAGCTTTATTTAAGTCCCATCAGTCACATATATGTTATGTTATACTGATAAGATAATGATCTTTCCTAACGGCAGTCTAGTATTTTGTTGAAGGAAGTCTCCTAGTGAGAGCAACACACTGAAAAAGATTGATTCTTGTAATTAGCTAGATTTCGCAGTTTATAGTTTTGCAGTGCCTAAATAGTTTTGAGTAACATTAATTGTGAATTCCAGTATTACTGGAATGCTGTGGATTACTTTAGTTATCCCCCTTAAATGTGTTTTCTTTGGTGCTGCCTGCTTGAGATCAGAAATTTATTATAAGCCTTTTCTTATCAAACCCACTTAAATTTTCATTTTGTCCTGACAAAAGTTAATATCACTCAAGATAACATAACCCAGTACTGGAGATTATTGCTTTAATTAATTGTTGGGGATTTTCAGGCTTGACCATGATTGCTTAAATAAATTGAGGTTTGAAATTTCATTCTTTTTTTTTTTTTTTGCTGTGGTTGTTTCCCAGTTTCTCCACCTTCTCCCCAATGTTTGTGCATTGTACATCCTATCTTTAGGGATAATTTTCTGAGGATTTGTTTGGTTCCTTGACTTGCCCAGAGCAGCAAATCTGTAGCTCTACAGAGCATAGCTGGTATTCAGATCAGTAACTTAACCATTGTCTTATGATATAGTAGTATGTAAGGGCAGTTCTGTTAACTCATGCAGTGGAGCTTTTGAAGGGGAAGTTAGTTTATGATGATTACTTCTGTTTACAGGGAAAAGCTATATGATTCATTTGGCAAGTAAGCAGAAATAGTACTCTTGATGAGGAGGCAGAGTTCTTCGTGTTTTGTTTGTGTAATCACAATGACTGACTGTATGCCTGAGTAATCAATCCCACAATTCCATTGGGGTGGGTGGGGTTAGATAATTATGAATGCAAATTTTATGTTAATCAGCGTACAGATTTGTACCTGTTTTCATGGGCCTTTGCCCATATTTTTGATCTTTCCAGGTTGACATGTATGATCTGAAAGCAAATCTACAAATGGTAAAAGTTTTTTAGATGATATAAGAATGACATTTCTACTATATTGCCTTCTGTGATGTCACTTTGATTGCATCAGACAGTTAGTATATCTCTTGTTTTCTTTTCCTTCCCAAATAACCAACATCCAAGGTCCTCTTTGTGTAATGTAAACCTGCCTGGAAAGATCTATTGTATGAAATATTTTTTGATTGTATATATAACACTGTATAAAATTGTTGTGGAGCTTTTCTCCCTGGGCCTCTGCTGTAAATGGACCAAGTTCCAGTCGGACTTTCCCGGTAAACAAATGTAAGATAAATAAAATAAATTGTAATATTTGAATTGCTAGGATTCTTAATCTGTGACTATGTCTGTAATATTTTAATTTGTGAAGCTTTTCTCCCTGGGCCTCCGCTGAAAGTGGACCTGCGTCCAGTAGGACATTCCTGGTCAACAAATGTAAATAAATATATGTGTGTGTGTGTGTGTGTGTGTGTGTGTGTGTGTGTGTGTGTGTGTGTGTGTGTGTATATATATATATATGTGTGTGTGTGTGTGTGTGTGTGTGTGTGTGTGTGTGTGTGTGTGTGTGTGTGTGTGTGTGTGTGTGGAGGGATAGGAAATACACCCCGGGGATCACTTATGTGTCTCTGCTGGACACTTTCTTGGGTGGCGTAAGCTATGGTACCTTGCTGGCTAGGCTTACATAGGCCCTTGGGCCAATAGCCTACTACCTACCTATGAACCTATAACATAATCTATAAAAGGAAAATTGCAGTACCAAGAATATATCAACCTGGGACAAGAATGTGATACAAAAGAACTTAAGCAGGAAGTGTGTATAAATATTTGGGAATAAATAAATGGTCAGCAAAAAAAAAATCATGAACAAATTAGAACAAAGCTCAGTAAGGAATACTTCAGGAAATTAAAGTTAATACTGAAAACTGCTTGTCATCTAGGAATAAAGTCCAAGCTATAAATCAATTTGCTCTTTCTATTCTTCTGACTTACAGCTTTGGTGTGATTGACTGTACCCAAACAGCATTGAATCAGTTGGACAAGAAAACAAGAAATACGCTTCATGATTATCAAATGATATATAAAACCCAGTGCATACCAAGACTTTATATCCTTCGCTTGGAAGGTGGTGTGGGCCTCCCTGAAATGGACTACTACAGGTATAGATCTGCAACCATGCATATTTGCTAACCTAATCAGATCCAAACACATCTTTGCTTAGTTTAGCGTAAACATTTTAGAAGAAAGTAGGAATGGAAATTAAAAAAGCAATAGACAAAAAAAAAATCTGATGGCAACCTAAAGTGCCAAAAAATAAAATAAAATAAAGAAAAGGACCAGAAGAAAAGAAAAGTCCACAAATATAGTGGCAAGTATAGAAAACTTCTAGAACAATCTCATGTTGACCAAGATTTTCTACTGAAAGTTGAATTTAAACCAAAAGATGAAAGGCTAATAATTGCGACTCAAGATAGTGGGCTACACACATACTGGTGTATAAAGTCTAAAGAAAAAGTGGGAGAAATAAACAAATGAAGATTCTGTAAGACAGAAATAGAAACAGTTGCACAGCTCATTGTTAGGTGTGATGCACTCATAGCTAAAGTTTGTACACTGCAAGGCACAATAATGTGAGAAGACTGTTGCAGTGGGAATTGTGCAAATGCTGCAATAAAGAAATTGCAGAGAAGCATTTGAAACATGAACCACAAAGCATTATCAACAGTGATGAAATTTGTATCACAACAGATCACCCAATAAAAAAAACAGCTCAAAAAAATAAATGCAAGAAAACAAGACATAGTAGTTCAAGAAAAAATACAAAAGTAGCATTAAGAATTGAAGTTGCTACACCCATCTTATGTACTGAGAAACACAAAGTCATAATGTATCAGGATTTGCAAGCAGAAATGAGAACACTGTAGAAAAAATATACCCAGACAGTTCCAATAGTATTAGGAGCAACAGGACTGATAAAAAATACAATTCTGCTTAAACATGCTTTCAATGCATATAACCCTATAAGAAATACCGGAGGCAATTGTGGGTACACTATGGGTGCTGAGAAGAGCACTCTTGGTTAACATTAAAGACTGAAGCAATTCTAATTTGATGAACTTTAGTCATGCCCTGACTTAGGAGTAGTATGCATTCCATTCAAAGCAGGTAACACAAATAAGCATTTGGAGAAATTAAACACAATATACGCAAAGAGTTCTTTTGTGGTGTATCACAGGGTTCCATTCTAGATTTAGTATTATTCAGTGTGCATACGCTTCCCTTAGGATACATAATATGACAGCAAAGCCTACATTACCACTGTTATCTAACTATATGTTTCCATTCCTCAAGAAACTATGTCTTATGTTAGCAGTCTGGCTGATGACTTGGATTCTGTGTCCATGGCCAGATTGGAAGTGGAATGTTTGATTTAGTACCTGGAAAACAATGGCCATTACTATATACTTTGCAGGATCATCTGCTTCAGTTCTGTGCACTAACATTACCTATAGTGGTAACAGACTGGAATTTGTGCTGAAGGTGTGTAATCTGAACAGAGATGCCAGAAGGTGTTGAAGACTGGGGGGGGGGGGGGGGGTGAGAGGGGCACTTAGTAATCTAAAAAAGGCAATTTTTTAGGTTCATAGGTTCATACTAGGCTATCTTCCCTAGGGCATTTATAAGCCTAGCCAGAGTGTGTTTGGCTTTCGCCACCCATTTTAAATTAATTTTGCTATGCCCTTTTTCGAGGTTAGTATACTGTGCCTCTATCTAACAGTGACACAGAAGTGATACCCGGGGTAAACCTACGATCTTCCATCCACTCGTCAAGATTCCTCTTGAAGAGAGTCAATGAGGGACTCTGCCTAACCTGGACTGGGATTTTATTCCAGAGTGAAGGGAGCCCCTGGGTTATGAATCTGTCCCTCCAGCATGTCCTATTTATTTCAGTGCTGAGGTTCAAGTCACTCGTGCGCGTAGCTCGATGGGATTTGGATTTTCTGAGGTGCAGCATGTCCATTAATTCCGGGTTGGATCAATGACCTCCCTTGATCTACATGTGAATCCCTTCATGATTAGGTGGGCTATACAAAATGTTTAGCCCACCTAATGGTGTTTAGCTTGAGGCCATGGCTCTGGCACCAGTTGTCTGTTTCTATGAGGCCCTTTTGGAGGATGCTTGTGTCAGCTGGAGAGTCGATTATGGTGCCCAGTTTGCAGTCATCTGCGAACTTGGTAAGCCACAGTCCATCAGTGTTGGCCTGTACCTCCGAGAAATATATACCGAACAAGAGAGGTCACAGGACTGAGCCTTGTGAGATGCCACTTGTAACTGGTTTGGAGTCTGACATGGCTCCAGCAATTCTAACCATGTGGGTTTTGTCCTTGAGCCAGTTTGCAACCCATCTAGTGACATAGGGGTTTATATTTAAGCTGGTGAGCTTATCTATAATGCCCAAGTGGGGTATTGTATCGAAGGCTTTTGTGAGGTCCAGGTAGGCTGTGTGGACCACCTTCCCCCTGGTGACTGTTTCAAAGAAATTGACCAGGTTTAAGAGGCAGGATCTGCCCTTAACAAAGCCGAAATGGGTAGGATCCAGTGTCTGTAGGTCCTCAATATCTTTATTTATGAGGTCCATGATGATCCTTTCCATAGCTTTGCAGACCAAGCTAGTCAGGCTTATGGGGCGATAGTTTCCAGGATCCGTTGAGGCACCACCTTTGTGGAGAGGGACCACTGTTGCTGTACACCACTCTTTGGGTACATATCCTGTAGTAAGGCTGAGATTGAACAGTAGTTTTATGTTTGTGTTTAGCTCTTCTTGGAGTTCATGTAGGACGAAGCCTGGGGCACTGTCAGGTCCCATTGATGCTGTGTTTTTTGCTTTGGAGAGGGCGGCTCTTACCTGAGCATCTGAGATGTCAGGGGGGCAGCACTCTGCTGGGATAGATATTTGCCCTTTTGGTGGGGAGGGGGGGAGAAGTTTGCGCTGAACCTGTCAGCTAGGATGTTGTCAATGTCTGTGGGTTCGGTGTATTTTTTGTCATTTTGGACTAATTCTGAGCATATCTGGGAATTCCCACCCAGGTTCCTAACATAACTAAAGAAAGCCTTGTAAAACACGAACAAACCAGCAAAAACAAAGGTTCCAAAAAGTAATAAAGGCACTGCTCCCAGATAAGACCTTAACGCTCACTTTTATTCACAAATGCAGATACAAACAGCGTTTTCGCCACTCTAGATAGGTAGCTCCATCAGAGGTTCAGAACAGCGCGAGAACTGCGCTTTAAATAACACTCACTTTTGGAAATGAGGCTATGCCTCCATATTTGCTAAGTACATCAATTAGATACAAAAAATAAAAAATAAACATTAGGGCAAATGAGGTAAACATCTCATTCAAGTTAAAACTTTTTTGTCTTCACTTTTTAAACAAAAAGTGACAACCCATTAAAAAATGTGAGTGCACTTAGATACATATTATGTAAGACATTTGTACCATATTAGATAGGATAGCGCACTCAGAAGAATACCTTACTTATATGCTTTCTATGTATTACCTAAAAAACATAATTAAAAATAACTGCAAAAGCAGCTAACTCTATCAAAATAGTGTTTTTTAGTTTTATTTAAAAACAACTTAATAAACAGTGACAACCTGTAGCAAAGCCAATGCTGGTAAAATGTACCATATTGGCATAGAAATCAATACCATAAGCATGACTAAAAAATAACCTACTAGTGTCATGACATTTAAGTAGCACAGAACCTACACTAAAATATCACTTACTTAAGTGGTAAAAAGTGCACCCCTAGGGCGTCACCTCATATATGACTTGAGCTTCAGATAAGGTGCTATATTGCAGCTTTCATTCAAGCCAGGTGCATTAAAAGCATCCAGCTTGAGCTGCCATATTAGCTCTCTAATTTCCAATAGCATAGATGTAGGGCCACCCCTACAAGAAGCTGGTAAATGATCAATCCCCATAAACAGAAAAGCATGCTCGGGGAAAGAATCAATGTGTTTAGCCAAAGCGTTTTCACATTTCTTGTTTTTGATAGCATAAACATGCTGGTAAATCCTGTCTTTGAACCTTCTATCGGTCTTCCCGACATAAAAGGCAGGACAGCATGAACAAAATGCAATGTAAATAATCGACTTTGTGTCACAATTTACTCTGTGGCTAATAAAAAATTTTCTACCCGCTAGAAAAAAAGTACTACCTGTTTTTATATGAGTACAAAACTTACATGACCCACAAGCAAAAGACCCCTTAATTCTGGAACTATTATCTCCAAGTGGGCTCATTTGGAGGAGGTCCTTGATATTCCGCCCTCTCCTAAACACCATCACTGGTTTATCACCAAGTTTATTGAGCAACAATCCATTACTGGAAATAAAAGCCCAATTCTTGTGTAAAATATCCTGTATTGCTAAGGAATTCAAATTGAATGTCGAGATGAAACTACATGGGAACACGTTAGTTGGGGTACCTACTGGAAATATATCAGAAGAACATAGATTTACAGTAGTGTCAACTTGTAACCCCTCACAATCAGGCATTAAAGATGTTATAGAAAGAAGTGGTTTGTTATGACACTAGTAGGTTATTTTTTAGTCATGCTTATGGTATTGATTTCTATGCCAATATGGTACATTTTACCAGCATTGGCTTTGCTACAGGTTGTCACTGTTTATTAAGTTGTTTTTAAATAAAACTAAAAAACACTATTTTGATAGAGTTAGCTGCTTTTGCAGTTATTTTTAATTATGTTTTTTAGGTAATACATAGAAAGCATATAAGTAAGGTATTCTTCTGAGTGCGCTATCCTATCTAATATGGTACAAATGTCTTACATAATATGTATCTAAGTGCACTCACATTTTTTAATGGGTTGTCACTTTTTGTTTAAAAAGTGAAGACAAAAAAGTTTTAACTTGAATGAGATGTTTACCTCATTTGCCCTAATGTTTATTTTTTTATTTTTTGTATCTAATTGATGTACTTAGCAAATATGGAGGCATAGCCTCATTTCCAAAAGTGAGTGTTATTTAAAGCGCAGTTCTCGCGCTGTTCTGAACCTCTGATGAAGCTACCTATCTAGAGTGGCGAAAACGCTGTTTGTATCTGCATTTGTGAATAAAAGTGAGCGTTAAGGTCTTATCTGGGAGCAGTGCCTTTATTACTTTTTGGAACCTTCGTTTTTGCTGAAAGAAAGCCTTGTGATTATCCTTAGTGTCCTGTGCAATTTTTCTCTCGAAGCTGGCCTTAGACGATTTTATGAGTGCCCGTAGTTTTTTGCTAATACTGATCAGAGATGCCTTCCCTTTTTGGGATTTTGTTCTATCATGTAGTAGCTTCATCCTAATATTGTATAGTTTGTTTATGGCTGGGGTCCACCAGACAGGACGTCTGCCTTTGGAGGATTGGGTCTTGGTTTTATTTGGGATTGCATGATCCATGCATTCCTGAAGGTGTTCATAGAAAGCATTTATAAAGGATTCTGCGGTCTGGGCCGTATTTTCCACAGGCCCGGGGACTTTGAAGGATTCCACCTTGGTTTTAAGGAGTGTGAAATTTGCTTTAGAGAAGTTTTTCACTGTGGTTTTCTGGGCAGGAGGTGGGGTCGGGATGTGAATATCCAGTGAGATTAGTTTATGGTCTGATCTTACCAGTGAGGGATACACTTCTGGTCTGGAGCATAGAGTCCCCATGTTGGTGATGATCAGGTCCAGTATGTTTTCCCCGCTTGTGGGAGTGGTAACAAGTTGTTCCATAGCATTTGAGTTTATAAATTCTAGGAACCTTTGGGCTAGGGTGTTGGAGCTAGAGTAATGCTCCCAGTCTATGTTTGGGTAGTTGAAGTCACCCAATATAATGGTGTTTGGAGAGACCTTCATATTTTCCAGTGTTCTCAGGAAGGCCGAGTGGGGTTCCTGGGTTTGGGAGGGTGGTCTGTAGCAGGCTATAAACTGGAAGGCAGTTTTACCCACTGTTAGTTGCACATGGATAGTCTCTGATGCTTTGTGCTGTGCCACCAACCTGGAGGTGTAGGTATCTTTGATGAATATTGATACTCCCCCTCCTTTTGTGGTTCGGTCCAAGTTTTGGGGCCGAAAAGCATGGTATGAGGTTTAACCTGGTAGTGCTGGGGTGCTCTCAGGAGCCTTGAACCAGGTTTCTGTTACTGCACAGATATCAATGTTCTCCATGCTAAGGAGAGTTTTGAGTGCATGCATCTTGAGGTTTAGACTTATGGCGTTGAGTAGCATTACTCTTAGTTTCTTATCCCTTGTGATACCTATGGAGGTGGGTTTGTCTTTTGAGCCTTGCCTAAAAAAGGCACTATGGGGGTAGCAAGAGCCTTTGCCAATATCCGAAAGCCCAGGGGTGACAGGTGCAAGCCGTCCCTAGCAAAGCATCGTGGCTTATCGAGCATGTCATTTCAGGCTGACAGGTATTGGATCTCTTTTGAATGACACCAATACTTAAGCCAATTGTTGAAATTGATCATCTTGTCTTCATATTGTGGCATCATTCTTGGTGAGGGTAAGATGCTACTCAAGGTCAGGGTCATACCGGCCTGGGCTACATGCTCAGAGAGCTCCTCTATGTCTCTTTTCATGTAGTCCAGGGAGGTACGTCTCAGGTCATTCACACCAGCATGGACAATGACTGTGTCATATTTGTACTTGCCTTGGAGTGACCTGAGTGCTTGTGTTATGTGGCGGATCCTAGCGCCCGACAGGCAGCTCACCGTGACCTTCTCCTTGTTCAGCCTGGTGAGCGGGATGTCAGTATGCCTGACGATAGAGTCACCTATTACAAGTGTATCAGGTGTGTTGTTTAGCCTTAAGGGCTGTGACTGTTCGGCACACTGGCTTTGTGAGCTATGTGTTGCACGAGTTTTGTTTTGGGGTAGCGGTTGCTTGGGTGTCTGCTTTGGAGGTCTCTGCTGCTTAGGTAGATTTTTATTTAGAGCCTCCGAGTATGTTTTTGTGTGTTTATGTGTTTGGTTTGCTGTCGTGGTAGGTCTATGTGAGACTGGAATTGTAGTGAGTGTGGTTTCCTTCTCCTCCTGACTGGTTTTAAAACTATATACTACCACAACATCGGTTCACTTGGAGGACATTTTAAGCTTAGCCAACTTCCCTTTTGGTGCTTGAATTAACATTTCCTGATTGGTCTTACCTATCCCCATGGCTGTTAATTGCATATTAGCCCTTTTGGAATAAATGTGATCATACTATAGATAATTTGAGGGGACCCATGTAAGGGATGCATCATTTAGGAACTGCCTAAGTCATTAGTGGCATGAGGGGCAATCCTGGAGTACATTTTCTATTACCCATCCTTAGGTCCAAGTTGCATTTGAATATGAACAGGGATGAGTTTTGTTTTACTTGAATGGATAGTCTGCTCTGGAACAGTGGTAGCCTTTGTGATATATATCCATCTCTCCACAACATACAGTTTAGATAACTGGACTAGGTATTTCTGATGCCATTTGACTTGCTGATGTTCAGTAGGTCCATCTGTATTAGATCAGAGGATGCCTTGTATGCCAGACATGTCACCTCTAAGCACTCTGTAGGATACTGAGTATAGTGAGAAATCTTTGAGGTGGCCTATGCAAGACCTATTGTTTAGGACTTGTATCCTTTTAGTAAGGTATCTCTGTGGGTATTCCAATTGTTGCATGGGTCTGGACAGATACATGCCAAAGTGGGCATTATACAAAATTATTGACCTAATGAGGGCTTTGTAAAGGGAGACAATAACATCTCTAGACCTAGTCACAATCAATTTGTTTATAAGCTGTGCAATATAGAAAGACTTTCTTATGACTCTAGGCACATATTGGTCAAAGGTTAGGTCACTGTACACACAAGTTCCCAAATGCCAAACAACTGGGTCAGTTCTTAGGGGGCATTGTCAATTTGGCAGTTCCCTGGAGTAGATGAATTCCCAAAGGAGTTTAGTTTCAATTCATGATTCTGGCACCAGTTATTGTTTGGGACAGACCTTCCTGCATGATGGTTAAGTCATTTGGGGACTTAGTAACTGCTCCTAGCTTGCAATCATCTGAAACTTAGTCGGCCAAAGCCCTTTGGTATTTCCTTTTACTTTTTAGATGTATATGCCAAACAGAAAAAGTCTCAGCACCACACCCTGGGGGATTCTATTGGTGACTGGTCTCTTCACCTGTTTTGATCTCCTGCATTCTGTGAGCAAGCATACATGCATGCATTATTTGATTCACCTTCCTGATTGTATTAACCTGATTGTATTAAATTATACTCCTTGTATAATACAGCACCACTTGTTAGAATGTGTTTTAAATTTGTAGTTTCGAACAGTCTTCTAGTAAGCAATGAAACAAAATGTATGAACCAATAATGACACAACTACCCATTTCAGAAAATTTCAACCATGAAAGGCCACTCAAACTTCTGTCATTACAATCCACCAATATCAGTAAGTATGCAAAATCTCTGCAGAAGTAAGCCATCTAAATAATTCCACATTAAAGGGATCTGTAACTAACGAAGAAGTTGCTGCTAGCAAACAATTTTATATTTCATTGTTTCATCTACAAATAAAGTGCCCGTTGCCCTTGAAGAATAAATTGCCTATGCTACATTAAAAAATGATAAGCTAGTAAATTTGCAATGGGGAATGGATTGCAAAATGATAACAGAAATATAGTTACTAGGTAACTCCTCCAAAGGAGGACATTCATAGGACTGCAGCATCCACTCCCTTTAAAGTACAACACAGTACAGTATCAGCAATCCATCTGCTTACTGTGGGAGTAGAACCCACAGCCTTCTGCATCAAAAGTAAGTATGCTATCTGGAACCATTGAAAAAACTTTCACAGCAACTGGTAAAATCCAAAAATCTTTATTGTACCACACACCGGTTGAGCGCTTTCTCCCCTACTGAAGGGACTTCATCAGGGTTCTGATGAAGTCCCTTCAGTAGGGAAGAAAGTGCTCAACCGGTGTGTGGTACAGTAAAGCTTTTTGGATTTTACCAGTTGCTGTGAAGTTTTTTTCAGTGGTTCCAGTTGTGGTTTGGAGTTGGAGGTATTGCTATTAAGTATATTATCTGTTGTGCTACTAACAATGCAAATGACTTAGCATAAGTAGCGCTAAATGTCTCTTCCCCTGAAGCTCTCAGTTCATTGTAAAATCCACTTGACATTGAACTAAATCTCTCAACTTCGCAGCACAAGAAACCTGGAAAAAGCCAACATTTATTTGGGGGGGGGGCAAAGGCCCAAAACCAGGGACACATTTTAAATATTGCTTGTATAATCTTAGAAAGTTGCTAAAATAAAGTGTTATATGTTACCATGTGTTTCCTGAAAGATAAGAAGACTGAAACTTAAAGGGCTATCATTCTTTAGTGAATTCAGTTCTCACTGATTTGCCAGAAAACCACAAATTTTAAGAGGAACAGACCAAAAGTATGAGCCAAATATTCTGTGAAAATCTGGACAGTTGAGAGCTATGGACTCAACTCCTTGAATCACAAGTGGTGGTGTGGATGGAGAATTCAGGCTCTTGTTTGAGCCTGAGTAACACTAACTACCAGATATACCTAACTGGGGCATTTTATACACACACACACACACACACACACACACACACACACACACACACACACACACACACACACACACACACACACACACACGAGCAGCATAACCCCTGAAAATAAAAGAACAAAACTCTCCTTAATGGCATAACTCTTGCTCTGGCAGCACCAACAGAATGGCGGCAGCATAGCTCCTGTAATACAGAACAATAAGAGAACAAGAACAGCGAGTTTAGTTAGTTCAACTTCTGCTCATGAATCCATGTTAGAGTGAAAACTCCAGTTCATTAATTTTTCCCGACAGGTCTTGCAGCTGTAAAAGTGTGTGTGTGTGAGGGGGCTCCCCTCCCCCTGACTCTATGGTTCTGGTTTTGGCACCCATGAATCTAAATGGGTCCCTCATGAAACTCTGATGGGACTGACAATGAGTCAAAGAACATTGATCGCAATCCCTCAAAATCCCTTAAATTAAAAACTATAAAAAAGATTATGAAACTACCAGAAAAAAAATCTTCTTTTCAGAGAGGCAAGCTCCCTGAGTAGCCAGCGTGATGGATGATGCCTCAATAAACCCCTGCTTATATACATATATACATCTACACACACATATCAACTATTACATCACACTATCTCAGGGAAACGAGAAAACCTCATGACAACAAGTTTCAGTGTTTTCAGCACAAACCCTGGAATCGCACATTGGTGATTGACATTATTATCCTCTCATTAGTGTAGCACTCTTACACCTGGTAACCTTCTGAGTGTTGTATTTGACAACAAGACAACACTTAAAGACCAAGTTTTTGCTGTTGTCGGGTGTTCCTGTTGCTATCTCAGGAATGTCACCCTTATTAAACAACTTACTCCACCTTCAGACTTCCTGTAGTGGTTCATGCTGTGGTAGCTTCTCATCTGGGCTATTGCAATCCCATGTACCTAGATCTTTCTAATTGTGAACTTGATTGTCTGCCGTTGGTTCAAAGCCTAGTTGCTTACTTGGATATCTTGTTACAAGGTATTACAACAGGTCTGTGTGAACTACACTGGCTTCCAGTTCAAGTGTGGATTATATAAAAAGTTTTAGTCATGGTCTGTCTTGCTCTGCATGACCTAGGTTCCCATGCTTTCAAGATGTTCTGCTTTGGTCCTTGAGCATGGCCATCTAGGTGCTACTGGCACTTCCAGAGGTGTGACTCAAGCCTTCTGTCATTTGTGACTTGGATTATTAAGGGCCAAGCCTCAGGAACATGCCACATTGATTGGCTCAAGCAAAATCTAAAGAACTATCTTTCTGACCCTTACTACAGCTGAACAATTTGTAATTGTTATTAGTGCTGTTATGCTATATTTTTGCCATGCATTTCATTCTGTTTTATTATAATTTGCTTATTATTTTGCTTTAGTGATCTCTTCCTTTTAATATTCTGTTTTCTTAGTTCATTTTTGCTTGTCTCTGCATTTATATATAATCTTATAAAAAAGCTTGAACCTGATTTTTCCTCAAGAGGGAAATGAGCAGTAAAAAAAAAAAAGAAAGAAAAAAAGTGAGAAGAGAGCAGGTTGAAGGTCACAACTCAGTTATCTTTCCTTCCCCTTCTTAACCAGCTTTAAGAGTTGTGTAGAATCATTCCTCAGCACTAATCAATGGCATGCTAGAACAGTCAAGGCAAACAGAACACAGCTCTGGATAAAGTGCCCAAGCAAAAGAGCAAATCTAATGAAAAAAACTCCAGAGGCACACCACGACAAATGGAGCCGACCTGATGAAAATCTTTTTATTCACACAAAGAGCACAGAACAATGGCCAGTAAGTGCTTTCACGTTTCTCTGAACACTTCTTTCGCTTACTGGCCATTGTTCTGGAATTTCAGACTTCATATCCTTCAGAAAATGCATTATAAAGTGAACATTTTATTGTAACAGCATTCTAAGTATATAAGAATGATATTTTAAATATGTATGTAATGTTGAACCTTTGTCCCTTATTTTTATTTGCCTCTGATTCATACTTTAAAAGGTTAAGAGTTTTTATTTTCTTTTTTATCACAATCAGATCATTGGGTGTGCAATGGATGAGAAAGAAAATTTTTGGAGTGAATTGGATGAAATGGTGATGACTGTACCCAAGGGTGAGAGAGTGGTGATTGGAGCAGATTTCATTGGGTATGTTGGTGAAGGGAACAGAGGGGATGAGGAAGTGAAGGGTAGGTATGGTGTTAAGCAAAGGAATGCAGAAGGTCAGATGGTAGTGGATTTTGCGAAAAGGATGGACATGGCTGTGGTGAATACATATTTTAACAAGAGAGAGAGGAGCATAGGGTGACATACAAGAGTGGAGGAAGATGCACACAGGTGGATTATATCTTATGTAGGAGGGCCAGTCTGAAGGAGATTGGAGACTGTAAAGTGGTGACTGGAGAAAGTGTAGTTAGGCAGCATAGGATGGTGGTTTGTAGGATAACGTTGGTGATCAAGAAGAGGAGGAGGAGTGTGAGGGCAGCACCAAGGATCAAATGGTGGAAATTGAAAAAGGGTAATTGTGAGGTGGAATTCAGGGATGAGTTAAGACAGGCACTAGGTGGCAGTGAAGAGTTACCAAATAGCTGGGTAACTACAGCAGAGCTAGTAAGGGAGATGGCTAGAAAGGTGCTTGGTATCACATCGGGACAGAGGAAGGACAACAAGGAGACATGGTGGTGGAATGAGGAAGTACAGGAGAGTATACAGGCAAAGAGGTTGGCAAAGAAGAAGTGGGATTGTCAGAGAGATGAAGAAAGTAGACAGGAGTATAAGGAGATGAGGTGTATGGCAAAGAGAGAGGTAGCAATGGCTAAGGATAAGGCATATGAAGAGTTGTATGAAAGGTTGGACACTAAGGAGGTAGAAAAGGACCTGTACCAATTGGCTAGACAGAGGGACCAAGCTAGGAAAGATGTGCAGCAGGTAAAGGTGATAAAGGATAATGAGGGAAACATACTCACAAGCGAGGAGAGTGTGTTGAGGAGATGGAAAGAGTACTTTGAGGGGTTGATGAATGAAGAGAATGAGAGGGAGAGAAGGTTGGATGATGTAGGGATAGGGAATCATGAAGTACAATGGATTAGCAAGGATTAAGCAAGGATAGCTATGAAGAGAATGAAGAATGGAAAGGCTGTTGGCCCAGATGACATACCTGCGGAAGCATGGAGGTGTTTAGGTGAAATAGCAGTGGAGTTTTTAACCAGATTGTTTAATGAAATCTTAGAAAGTGAGAGGATGCCTGAGGAATGGAGAAAAAGTGTTTTGGTACTGATTTTTAAGAATAAGGGTGATGTGCAGAGCTGTAGTAACTACAGAGAGATTAAATTGATCAGTCACAGCATGAAGTTATGGGAAAGAGTAGTGGAAGCTAGGTTAAGAAGGGATGTGATGATTAGTGATCATCAGTATGGTTTCATGCCGGGAAAGAGCACTACAGATGCGATGTTTGCTCTGAGAGTGTTGATGGAGAAGTACAGAGAATGTCAGAAGGAGCTGCATTGTGTTTTTGCAGACTTAGAGAAAGCATATGACAGGGTGCCTAGAGAGGAGTTGTGGTATTGTATGAGGAAGTCAGGAGTGTCAGAGAAGTATGTAAGAGTGGTACATGATATGTACGAGGGTAGTGTGACAGTGGTGAGGTCTGCAGTGGGAGTGATGGATGCGTTTAAGGTGGAGGTGGGATTACATCAAGGATCAGCTCTGAGCCCTTTCTTATTTGCAATGGTGATGGACAGGTTGACAGACGAGATCAGACAGGAGTCCCCGTGGACTATGATGTTTGCAGATGACATTGTTATCTGTAGTGAGAGTAGGGAACAGGTGGAGGAGACCCTGGAGAGGTGGAGATATGCTCTAGAGAGAAGAGGAATGAAGGTCAGCAGGACTAAGACAGAATATATGTGTGTGAATGAGAGGGAGGATAGAGGAATGGTGATGATGCAAGGAGTAGAGGTGGCGAAGGTGGATGAGTTTAAATACTTGGGGTCAATAGTTCAGAGTAACGGTGAGTGTGGAAGAGAGGTGAAGAAAAGAGTAGAGGCAGGATGGAGTGGGCGGAGAAGAATGTCAGGAGTGATTTGTGACAGACAAGTACCTGTAAGAGTGAAAGGGAAGGTCTACAAGAGGGTAGTGAGACCAGCTATATTATATGGGTTGGAGACAGTGGCATTGACAAAAAAGCAGGAGTTTGAGCTGGATGTGGCAGTGTTAAAGATGTTAAGATTTGCACTGGGTGTGATGAGGTTGGACAGGATTAGGAATAAGTATATTAGAGGGTCAGCCCAGGTTGGAAGGTTTGGAGACAAAGCCAGAGAGGCAAGATTACGTTGGTTTGGACATGCGCTGAGGAGGGATGCTGAGTATATTGGGAAAAAGATGCTAAGGATGAAGCTACCAGGTAACAGGAAAAGAGGAAGGCCTAAGATAAGGTTTATGGATGTGGTAAGAGAGGACATGCAGGTGGTTGATGTGACAGAGCAAGATGCAAAGGACAGGAAGAAATGGAAACATGTGATCCGCTGTGGTGACCCCTAACGGGAACAGCTGAAAGAAGATGATGATCACGATCAGATGCGGTTTCACTACAAAGTGTATATAATTGTTAGGTGGCTGTGGAGGCTGTTTGTGGATAAAAGTAACTTCTCTTCTTGTCGATTTGTCAATTAACCATTGGGCTTTGCAGGAGTAATGTGCATTCGTGTGAAATAAATTAAAATACTTATGGACTAGCCACTGTTTATGTGAAACAAAGCTGAAATTACATAGTTCTCAACTGTTCCTGAGTTTTCAAAATGTGCTTACTTTTACCTAATATTTTGTTGTGGTTTTCTGGCAAAATTTTGATGATTGCAGTCAATAAATAATGACAAACATTTGAATTTCATACTTCATGTTCTGCAGAAATGCATGCTAATGCAATTTTTTTTATTCTAGCAATGTTTACAGCAATACTTAAAATATATCAATGATTCTGGGCCTTTAGCTTTACCCTGATTCTTTCTCTATGAGGCTGAAAAATATTATTTTTTAACCATAATGAGATTAGATGTACATGCAAAGTGGCTATAACTGCTGAGACAGTGAACAGGGTGTGTGTGGACGAAAGTAACTTAACTTTGTGTTGTTTACTCAGTTTAAACAGTCTGGCTTATTATCTTTAGGGCAATCAGGCATCTGAGATGTACACGGTCTAAAATAAAGCTGTGATTGCTGAATATACAGGCTGTATGTGGATGAGAAAGTCTTACACTGCTGCCATTATGAAGCTAAACAGTCATTAGTCTGGCTTTGCAAAACTAATGCTCATTTCTGTAACACAAGTTGGAATACTTTACTTTAATCTCAGAGTCCAGCATTTAAAATGTACACAGTCAAGTGGTTGTAACTAAGGGTGTAGACATTGATGGATTATAATAACAGCATATGATCTATTTTAAGTCAGGAAGAGGAATCTAAAAGAATGTAAGCATTTATGCATGGTTTCAAAAAATACCTGGGGGAGCCTATGGCCTGAAAACTACCCCAAGGGCCAAAGGTACTCTTAATCCACCGCTGTCTGTAATTTTGCAGAACATCCCTAGTTTTGCCTCATATTTCTGCCCTATCCCTTGTGAAAAGTTTGATTTCCTGGTAAATCACTCAGGATCACAGTCAGTTAATAATACCAGACATTAGCGTTTTATGTTTCTTTTTCTGTAGAAAATGCACATTGATGTAAACTTTGTTGCTATGTTAAGTTTCTAAGTGAATTGGAGTAATATCTATAGATTGCCACTGATTTAGGGCCTTTGTTCCTGATTTTTTTTAAATACCTTCATTAAATCTGCATATATTTAGTAACTACTTATGTACATATACATTAATAGAAAAAGAAAAAAATTGCAATTTTTATTTTCATGCATTATACATACGTTATCTTTTTAGCAATTCATTCCAACATTATGTAAATCATTAAAGTCCTGCCTTCCCTGAAATTTCACTCCTTCTCCTACTGTATATTATTCTACATGTACTATTGCCAAAAAGTCAATTTATTTCTATGTAATTTTCTCCTTCCCTTTTCTAACGATCTCACCTCCAATACTTTTATCTCATGTACAATATTCAGTGCATCACTTATGGTTGGTTTAGATTTTGATTTTTGTTTTCTGGTAATTGCTGTTTTTGGCAGTCATTAGCATTAAACTTAGTAAAGCTTTACTATGTCTAGGCAATTCAGCTTTTATATTTTTGCTCAAAATAATAGTTTCCCTAGTTACAATAATTTCCTCTCCCAATGTTTCTGACAAAGTAACCTACAGGGATTTTTAAATTCTTCCAGCTTGTTGCATTCCCAGAATTCATGTTCCCAATTACCCCTCTCTTTCCCACCTCACTGCAAGCATTTGCTAAATACCTGAAGAAAAGTTCTCTGAAGTCTATTTGGGGTATAAAATACCTATACAAACACTTCCATACAAAAATCGTATACTTTCTAGGCTTTGTTATATAGCAGAAAGCCATCCAAATTCCCTGTTACTGTTACGTTGAATATTGCTTTTCCATTCTCACTTTCAGTCCTTCATAGCCTCTTCTGATTAATTGTTATAATTATCATGCCTTATTTGATATGCCCTCCTAATTATCCCTTTCTGATATCAGCTACTGTTCTAGACTTAACTAAAACCTCAACCAAATCTATTCTTTCACTTAACAATCTCCTGTCCTTTTCCATTTACCTATAATCAGCTACCAGTTCCTGGAAGACAATCTCCAACCCATAGTCCAAACTTCTACTTGTCTTTATACCACTCTTTTACATTCCCATTCCTAACTATTTCCTCCCAATACCTTGGCACTTTCACTAAAATTCAGCCTTCTATTTCCTATTTTCTATGCCCCTGCTTGCAGACATCCCTATTGGTAAAATGTTTTCTCTCAGTTTTTGTGTTTGCTTAGCTGTTAAAATAGCTTCTTGTTGTTATTATTCACCTTGCGTGCAGGCTTCTAAAATCTTATTCTCTCCTTATTTTGTGAATGTAAATATCCCCCACCCCCATTTCAACATAATTTGATTTGTAATCTTCTGCTATGTCACATATACATAACTTAATTTTGTAGCTAGAAAAGTATACCCTGCATTCTGGTAATCCTAAACCACCTTATTCTATGGGTTGAAAAACATATCCCCCTTAACTCTTGCCCAGTTTCCCCTCCCACATACATTCCTTCAAATCTTTATTAATTACGATCCACAACTTCTTTGGTTGACAAAATCTGCCTGACCAGACCAGTACATAATATTAAATAAACTAGAAACATTTTCATTGCTTGTAGCTTATTATACGTAATCAAGAGATTATAGTTTCTTAGTTTTTGTATTATCTTTTGTTTAGTCTCTTCCCACATACTGTTAGCTGTCATAATATAATGCTTTTTAATCCATACAAGTATGTTTATCTTATCATGTCCCTATAAATATGGTATTATTGAAGCAATGCATGTGTGAAAACATAACTTTGCTGCTACAGCCCTTGTTTTATCTTAATTTATTTTATATCCTGAAACAAATGAAGCTGTCTCGAAATGTTCCATGACACACTAAAATGCCCTCTTCTGGATTTATGAAGTAAAAATTAGTATCAGCTGCAAATAAGGCTAATTTTTCTAGGTTACCATGCCTATTATATCCTTGAATTTCTGAGTCCTTTATTTTATTTGCCAGTGGCTCTAAGTATAAAGCAAATAACAAGGGGAAAGAGGACACACCTGCCTGGTTCCTCTGTTCAAACACTACTTGTCAAAGAAGAACCTCCTCCAATGCCGTAATTCTTGCCTCTCACCATTTATATATCTTCTTAACTAAACATAATATTTTATCAGGGAATGCAAATGCTACAATTGCCCTACTCAAAAAATCCCAGCTGACTCTATCAAATACCTTCTGCATCAGAGCCCTCCAACAATAGATGTGTCTTCTTACACTCTGCTTCCATCTGGATAATCGTTGCTCTCTTAATGTTGTCAAATATTTGCCTTCCATCTAGAAAACCACACTGATTCATACCTATCAGTTTTGGCAACACCCTAGCCATTCTCTTAGCTAATATAGAAATAAACACTTTATAATCATGGTTCAGAATTAGAATTAGTTATCAAAAAAAGAAAAAGGAGGATTGGGCTTTTCTGATTTTAAATTGTATTATGATATTATTTGTTCTAATAGGATATTGCAAATTTATGGAAATGACTCTAAAGAAACAGCTAGGTCACCTGCATGGATAAAAATATAGCATGACCACATCCAAAATCTTAAAATAAACCCTAAAGCCTTTCCTTTTATTAAAAAAGTAAACTTTAAAAATCTCAAGATACATCCTTTTCTTAGAAAAAATATAATGACATTTCAAAATCTTCTGGAAAAACTAAACCTAACTAATGATTTAACTCTTCTCCAGCAAATACATTTTAATCCAAATATCACTCTCGACAAAAAAATGATTAACTTGAACAAATACCCAAAAATTAGGAACTGGAACTTGTGGAACATACTAAAATATAAAGGTAAATCCATCAAAGAGATTAGAAGTAGCAGTAATCTCAACAAGAGCTACATAATTGTAATGACAACTAAGAGAATTAGCATATTCTCTAACAGGTAAACTGGAACTTAATGAAGAAACTTAATGAAGACAAATTTCACTTATGTAATATGCTGCTAAAGCTCCTGTTATTAAAGAGGAAAATGACATAAAATGTGTATAGGCTGATAACAAATATTAAATATCAGTCATCTCTGATAGACTCAAAGTATTGGACCAATTTGACTAAAAGCTACTCCAAAGAACATAAGCTTCAAGCAATCCACAATACTTTCAAGCTCACATCCTTTAAGAAGCTTATTTATATGCAATTAATGATTAATAACAATGCTTATCTAACCCAGCTAAGTTAAATAAATGTTGTTGTCTTTCGGCTTTTCCAGGTTAGGGGTCGCCACAGCGGAACTCCGGTCCGCTAATGATTGGCAGTAGATTTTCACGAACGCCGAGGTGCCAGCTTGATGTTCAACCTTCAACGAAGGCACGCCCATTTAAGCATGTCTTTTGAATGCCCACCCAACCATGGGGAGGACATGCTGACTCGACACAGAAGGCACTCCCCGCACTCCAGCCGAGAATCGAATGGGAGAACCTCTTGCTGTAAGGCAACAATGCTATTGCTGCACCATCACGGAAGTATAACAGTGAATACACTCTAACATCTACATTTATGGTAAGTGTACACAACTGTACTATGTTCTTCATGTTTCACTGTTGCAGTCATCACATTTGGGTAGATTCCCAAAGCTAAGGATGGGAGGAGGAATTTAGATAGCATTAGGACAAGCTATAAGGCCTTGCAAGACTGCAGTGGCAAAACCAGTTCTGGATTTAGAGAAAATTGGCAAATGGTAATGCTTGGTGAAAGTATGTACAGAACTCCAGGTAGCAGCTTCTAGGATGTCTCTGGTAAGGACCCCTCTGAGAAAGGCTGTAGAGGTAGATGCAGCCCTGGTTGAATGGAGTCTAATCCCCTGTGGGATACATTTTCCATGGTGCTTATAGCAGAAATGAATGCAATGGCCTATCCATTTAGAAATGGTTTGCTTTGAAATAGCCTTCCCCTCTGCCCCTGCAGCAAATGCCAACAGCAGTTGTTCAGATTTCCTTTGAGGTTTAGTCCTGTCCAAGTAAAATCTAAGTTGTCTGTGCACATCTAAGGAGTGCAGTATCCATTCCCCTTTGTTCTGTGGATTAGGAAAGAAGGTTGGCAATTGAATGGACTGATTAAGAGCCACACTGGATACCACCTTGGGCGTGAAAGAGAGATTAGTCCTGAGGGACACCCTGTCCGCATGAAAGATTATGAAAAGCTCCACTGCCATAAGGGCCTATAATTCAGATACCCTTCTTGATGAAGTGATTGCTAAAAGGAAAGCTGTTTTCCAAGAAAGGAAATTTAACTCTGCAGTTGTAGCTGGCTCAAAAGGAGGAAGAGAGAGTTTTTCCAATACAAAATTAAGGTCCCAGGCTGGAGCTGAGACTCTCCTGGCTGGTCTTAAGTTTTTGGCCCCTCTGAGGAACTGCTTGAGCGGTGGGTGAGAAAAGAGGGGTGGTTCTGTGTTGTAATGAGCTGAGATGGCTGAGGCGTGAATTTTGATGTAAATAAATACAAACCAGAAATCTCTCTGATGTGTCAAATCTGTTTAGCTCCATGTGTTGATTTACTGCATATCTTCTGGAGTTATAAGTGCTCTTATAGGTTATGGTGTTCTCTTAGAGTACAATTAGAAAAAATAGGTCACGAGAAATTAACCTTATCTTGGGAATACGCAATACTGAATTTGAACATCAGTTCCTTTACTCTAGCTAGGCAGAAATTACATGTTTTAACTGAAAAAAAAAAAAACCCAAACAAGTGGCAATAAGAACACTTAAAAACAAAGCTGACACACGACTAGAAAAATAAGTTAAGGGCTTTCATTATTTTTCATTATTAAGAACTTTCTCAGAACAAACATCACTAAAACACACCCCCTTATATACCAACCTCACACTAACATCACTTCTGATTATTTGAAATATAAAAATTTTTAGCTAACAATGAAGTTTAAATATTTTTATCATCATCACGGTATAATTGTGAAGTTAATATAGTTTGATAAATGTATGTTTCATTTCAAATTTTAAAATAGTATGAAGTGAATGGTTTGTTAATTTGAACCAGAAGTGTCTATATGTTAGTTGATGTGGCAATTCTAACCAATGTAGGCTTTTCAGTGCTATACAGAGGTGGGTTCTGAAAGGGGTATGAGCTTCAAATTTAGCAACTTTGTTATACCATTGTTCAAGTTTTAATTTTTGTGAAGCCTGGAGGTTAGTAAGGATGGAAGCATCATGCAGAAGAGTGTGGAGGAGATAAGTAGTGGCAAGTGTAGTTTTAGTTGTATTGGCGAAAATGTTTTTAGCTCCATAAATCATCCCTAGCTTTTGATGATTTTTTTGTTTAGCAATTTTGTATATGCAGGTTGAATGTAAGATTATCATCCACTGTCATCCCTAATAGTTTGCTATCAGAAGTGACTTCAATTGTTGTATTATTAAGAGACAGGACTTTAAACTTATTTTTTTTTTCATGAGAGAGGGATTTAGGGGAAAAGTAGTAGTTTGGTCTTTTTTGGTTTGAGCATAAGTTGTGAGCTATGAAGCCATGTTTTAGTGGCTGATAAAGCTTCCTGAGTAATATTTTGGAGGTGTACCATGTTGTCAGATGTGGAAACGAGAGTGGAATCATCTGTGTATTTTACTAGGGTAGCATGTTGTAAGGATGCATAGAGGGTGTTGGTGAAAGTGTTAAAGAGGAGGTGACCAAGGACAGAACCTTGTGGTAGACCGGTGGTGACTGATAGGTAAGGAAAGAGCATACATTGCCATTTTACTGACTGATACCTATTGGACAGGTAGCTTTTGAACCACAGAAGGGTGGGCTGAGACAGACCTAATGAGGACATTTGAAGTAGAATTTGCTGTGGCAAACTGTGTTGAAGGCATTAGACAAGTCTAGAAATAAGGAAGAGACAAGTTTGCCATTATCTCTAGCTTCATTGACAGAATCTATATAGGTTAGAAGGGCAGTGCTAGAAGGAAAGATAAAGTGAAAAATATCATTATGTAAAGAAGGCTATGTTGGTTTGATCATGTTAGCTGCATGGATACTAGCAGGATTCCACTACAATCCCTCAACTGGGAACTAGTTGGATACAAGAGAAGACCGGGCAGACCTCAACAAAACTGGAAAGGAGTTGTAACAAGAGACCTCCATCACCTGAATATCACTTGGGAGGAAGATAAAGAAGCAGCAGCTGATAGGATACAGTGGTGTCAACTTGTGGCCCAATGCATTGTTGATGCGGGGTGAACCTAAGACCGAAGAAGACTAAAGTCTTTTCCTTCTAGGGGGTGCAAAGATATTTGGAACAGTTGTATTGAATTCAATTACAGCATCATCTAAGGGGAGGATTTTAGGAAGTTCCATTTAATAAATGATAGTGTAGTAATGAACATTTCTGGGTTAAACTTGGAAAGGTTACATGCTGTTTAATAAATGTGCTGTTTAACTGGATGTGTGAGATGTCTAATCATATAGATTGGGAGATGATCACTGGGAGAGTCTGACATTGTACCTGTGGTAGAGTATTTGCTAGGGTCTGATACTAGGATTCAGTCTAATAGACAAATTGATGTCTTGCTATAATGTGTGGGGCTATTAATTAGTTGTGTGAAACCATATATGTTCATGCTAGATGTAGGGGAGTTAGAGTTTATGTCCAAACAATTGACATTCACATCACCTAGTAATATTTTTTCCTGTGGAAATGTTAACGATATCCAGTGTAGGATATTTTCCAGTATAGCTGTATTGTCAATAGGAGGGATATAAAGGACTGTAATGCATATTTATTTATAATTATTTCTTTTGTGGTAAGCAATAAGAAGCTGTGCTGAACTTAATTTTGGTGTTGGTTTGCTGTAAGGGGAAATGTTGTAGGTATTGGAAAATACTAAACCAATACCACCATCTTTCCTCTTTATACAGTCATTAGAGATGATATTATAGCCAGGATGTATAACTTTGGAGTCTTTTATGGTGGGTTTAAGCCAAGTTTCAGTTACAGTGAGAACATCAGGCTTATGTTGGGTAACCCAGGCATGTAGTTCAGAATTTTATTTCTTATACTTCTAACATTTGTTGCAGCAAAAATTAGATCACTGTGGTTGGGGACTGGCTGTTGTTGGGTTACAGAAGTATTATCTTTGTGTTCATTGTGATAGGTAGAGCCAGGATTAGAGTGAATATCTCCTCCTAGAATTATTTTAGTATATTGAGGAATAATGCATACTTTTTTGGAGAAGATTATTGCACTTAATTTTGTTTTGGCTTGAGTTGAAGTGCAATTAATTAGCCTATATTTAGAATAATGATGAGGTGTAATATTAAATAGGTCTGGTGCAATGTGTGGAGGGTGTAAAGAGGAAGTATGGATATGTGGTTGGGATACAGTTGGAGAGATATTGCAATATATTACTGAGTCATGGTAGGATGACAGATGGCACAGTAGCAGGAGAAGAATATTGGATAAGCTGAAGAGTAGCATAATTAAGTACAGGAATCTGTATTTTATAGATGACAGGTATTGGAGAAGTAGCAATGAAGAAGGAAACAAGAAGTTGCAGGACAGTAGGAGATTCAGTGATGGCGGATTCTGCAAGGTGGAAGATGATAGGTAAGGAGATGAGTATTTTCTATAAAAAAGAGAGGTAGTTTGTCCTAGTATCTTCTCTGGAATGTAAGGAATAGAGGGGTATTAAAGGCTAGAGCATAATGATGTAGGAAAAATAAGAAAATTTTGGATTTATTTGGGAAAAGAAAAGGGTAAAATGTGGAATAGATTGGTACTATTAGAGGCATGGTCATTTTATATTGATGTAATGCAAACTAGTATGGAAGGGAGACAAATAATTGGGAATGGGGGTAAAAATTAAAAAGAAATAAGGAAGTAAAAAACAACAAACAGAAGTGTATGTATAAAAGTAGTAAGGTCATTTAGGGAGGGCTTTGGAATAAGTGTCATAAGTGAAATGTATATGTAGGAAGTATAATAGAGTAAGATGGGTAGGTGGAAATGGGGGTAGGGTAGAGGAGCAAAACGGAGCTGAGCTTAGTGGACTTCCCACCCTCAAGTCAATTTATAGGTCAATTTATTTATAACTGAGAGAAATCACTTTATAGTCAAAACAAAGCAATTAACAAAAGGATGCAAGTAAAACAGGTTTTCTGTCATTTCCTGAGATTAAATATTTGGCATATTGCAGTATATTCTACTAGTCAAGTAAAAGGAGACAGTGGCCAACCTAGTAAGGTGTCCTACTATTTCAAAGAGTTTTAATCACAGAGGAAGCATGTATTTAACTGATTAAAGTTAAAACACAGCAAGGTTCTTTGTGATAAATATGCTTACATGAAACAATGACAAATGTCTCAGTAAACTTGTAGGTGTAGGGCTTTGTGAGACATCTCCTGCAATGTTAAGGTCAGATTTAGTGACCACAGACTCTGAAATGAAAAAAAAGAAAAAATAAACTTTACTAAACTGTAAAATTATATTGACTCAATAAAGTTAGTTCTTGTTATATATACAAAGAAGAGATGGAAGAAAGACCACAGTACATCAGAGCTCAAGAATACATGGGAAATATGAGAGTCAGAGCAAGAGAAATATGAGAGTAGAGTGATGGCAAAAAAGTGTATACATGTAAGCTCAAAGTAGTTGTAGCAGACAGTATACTGATGGAGAACCACAGTAATGCAGTGTAAATATAGAGCTGTATTGAACAAATTACCAGCTCACGGCACTACACAGATAGGCACACTATAACACCATAACTTAGAATAATTCATGGGATTAACCAGTATGTCAAAACAGTGTAATGATATACACACACCCACACACACACACACACACACACACACACACACACACACACACACACACACACACACACACACACACACACACACACACATACACACACAAAGCTTATCCGATCTAAATGAAATTGTTACAAATATAAAATATCACACACTTCCAAAGTCTTTTCACTGTTTTACGCAGTCTTAGAACAAATAGAAATATAATAACATATGACACATACCTGCACTATGAAGGAAGATAATGACTGAGTGCAAGAGGGGACAACACTGAGGGGATATTTAAAAATACATTCTACTACAGGGACCATCCCACCCTCAGGTCAATGAATAGGTTAATTTATAATTGAGAGCAATCACATTATAGCCAGAATAAAGTAATTAACAAAGAGATGCAAGTAAAACAGGTTTTCTGTGATTTCCTGAGATGACATACCTGGCATAGGTTCATAGCTAGGTAGATACTAGACTATTGGCCCTAGGGCCTACACAAGCCTAGCCAAAAGGTACCCTGGCTTTCGCTACCCAAGAAAATTGTTTTCCTGTGCCTCTGTCAAGCAGGACCACAGAAGTGATCCCTGGGGTGAATTTCCTATTACCCATCCAATCATCAAGATTTTTCTTGAAGAGTGCTAATGAGGAGCTCTGTTTGACATAGATAGGTAGGTAGTCTGTTCCAGAGTATGGGAAGTCTCTGGGACAGGAATCTATCCCTCCAGCATGTTCTGTTTATTGTGCTGACAAGGTTTAGGTCCCTAGAGCATGTAGGTTGGAGGGATTGGGATTTCTTTAAGTGGAGCATGTCCAGCAGCTCTGGGTTTGACATAGCTTTGTATGTTAGGCAGAGATCACCTCTGAGTAGGCGGTATGTGACGGAGGAAAGCTGGAGTTTTTTGAGTCAGTCTGCGTAAGGCATCTGTTTGAGGCCAGTAATTCTCTTTGTAAGGTATTTTTGTGTCTTTTCCAGTTGTTGTAGATGTCTTGTGATGTACATACCAAAAGGGGCATTGTACTCTATAATGGGTCTAATGAGTGATGAGTAGAGGGGAACAATGACCTCTTTTTTTCTGGATGAGAAACCTTTTGTGATGAGGTGTGCCATGTAGAAGGATTTCCTGACCACTGTGGCGATGTGATCATCAAAGGAGAGACTACTGTCCACCTGTGTCTCAAGGTCTCTTATCACACTTTTGGTGTTAAATAGACTACCGCCTATGTGGTAGTTCATGGGTACAGACATTTTACCAAAGGGGATGACAATGTACTTTTTGGCATTGAGCTTGAGACCATGGCTTTGACACCAGGCATCTGTCTCAGTGAGGCCCTTTTGTAGGATGTCCACATCGTTAGGAGTTTCAATTATGGCTCCTAGTTTGCAGTCATCTATGAATTTAGTTAGCCAAAGACCTTCTGTGTTAGCCTGTACTTCAGAGAAGTAGATACCAAACAGGAGAGGACCCAGAACTGAATCCTGTGGTAGTCCACTTGTCACTGGTCTGAAGTCTGATTTGGAGTCTGCTACTTTCACAGTGTGGGTTCTGTCAGTAAGCCAGTTGGAAACCCATCTTGTGACATAGGGATTTATACCTAGTTTAGCGAGTTTATCTATAATTCCAGAGTGGGGGATGGTGTTGAACACCTTGGCGAGATCTAGATAGGCTATGTGAACCACCTTATCCTCATCTATGGCTTTGGTGACTGCTTCAAAGAAGTCTATCAGGTTTAGGAGACATGATCTCCATTTTACAAACCCAAACTGTGTGGGGTCCAGAGTTTGGAGATTTCCAATGTCTTTGTTTATGAGTTCCATGATGATACATTCCATGGCCTTGCAGACCAGGCTCATCAGGCTAATGGGGCGATAGTTCCCGGGGTCTGTTGTGCCCCCCCCTTTGTGGAGTGGGATAACCGTTGTGGTGTGCCATTCAATGGGCACAAAGCCTGAGGTGAGGCTATGATTGAACATGGTACTTAGGTGGGGTGCCAGTTCATTCTGTAGTTTGTGTAGAAGGCAGCCTGGGATGTTGTTAGGTCCCATGGATGCTGTGCTCTTGGCTTTGGAGAGTGAGGTTTTTACTTGTGTAGCCGTGATTACAGGAACTTTGCATTCTTCTGGTATAAAGATGGGCCCTTTAGAGGGTGAGAGGGGGGTAAAGTTAGCACTGAACCTATCTGCCAGGATGTTAGCAATAACAGTTTGTTCTGTATATTTAGTGTCATTGTGCTGTAACTCAGAGCAGTGCTGCGTGTTGCCATTGAGATTCTTGACATAGCTATAGAATGCTTTGTGGCTGTCTATAGAATCAGTGGCGATTTTGTTTTCATAACTAGCTTTGGAGGATTTTATGAGGGATCTCAGCTTCTTACTGAGGCTGTCCAGGGAGTTCCTCCAATCGTGGGATTTTACTCTTTTTTGCAACAGTTTTTTTTCCTCTGTTGGAGAGTTTCTTTATGGCAGAAGACCACCAGATTGGCTTCCTTTTTTTGAAGGATAACATATTGGTTCTGTTAGGGATAGCACGATCCATGCACTCATATAAGTGCTTATAAAGTGCATTTGTGTAGGATTCAGCAGTCGTACCTCTATTGTCCATCTGCATGGGTGTCGTGAAGTTTGCCACTTCTGTCTTAAGAAGCATGAAGTTGGCTTTGGAGAAATTTTTTATGGTTGTTTTCTTAACGGGGAGTGGGAGCGGGATGTGGCTGTCCAGGGTGAGTAGCTTGTGATAAGATCTGACCAATGAGGAGCTGACCCTCTCCCATGTTGGTGATGACCACGTCTAGGATATTACTGCCCCTGGTGGAGGTGTGGATAAGTTGATCCAAGGCGTAGGAATTGATGATTTCCAGAAAACGTTGAGCAAAAGAGTTGGTACACGAGTAGTTTTCCCAGTTAATAGTGGAGTAGTTGAAATCACCCACTATTAGGGTGTTGGGTTGTACCTTAATATTTTCCACTGTATCAAGAAAAGATGAGTGGGAATTCTGGGGCATGGTGGGGGGTCTGTAGCAAGCTACAATCTGGATTGTGGTTTTGCCTAGAGTTAGCTGAACTTGGATAATCTTGGATGCATTATGCTGAGCAACTAGCTTGGTGGTGTGGATATCCTTAGTGAATATGGACACGCCTCCACCTTTAGTGTTTTGGTCTGGGTTTGGTGGCCGAAAGGTGTGGTATGAATTATAGCCTGGTAATGCAGGAGTGCTCTCTAGAGCTTTGAACCAGGTCTCTGTTACTGCACATATGTCAATGTTCTCCATTTTAAGGAGTGCCTCGAGTGAGTGCATTTTGAGGTTTAGACTTCTAGCATTGAGTAGCATATGCAGTATAATCTACTATTCAAGCAAAAGGAGATAGGTGTATAGGTGTACACTAGGCTAATGACTGCTGGGATCCTTATAAGTCTAATCAAGCATCTCAATTGTATCCTGCAAGTTAATGTGCCTTAGTGGTTATTTTACAGGGCCTGTGTAAGCTAGTGGAAGATTTACAGGCTGCCTCTGTACATTCGAGACATAGATGCTAGACCCAGGGTGTATTTCCAATTTCCAATCCACTGGCCCAGGTTTCTCTTCAAAAGGGTTAGGGAAGAGATCTGCTTATGGATGGGAAGCCTATTCCAGGGAAGGGGACCTCTCTGAGACACTTACCTGTCCCTCCAATATATCCTAATTATGTTGCAAGCAAGGTTTATATCCCTTGATTGAGGAATTCTCTTAAGCTCCTTAATAGCTGTTTCAGGTGGAATATAAATAGATGCCATGACAAAAGTGATAAGACAATTATTCTGATAAGAAGCTATTCCTTTCTCATATTGTGCAGAAGAGTTTATTTCTTTAATATATGTTTCTGACTTGCAATTTATATGCATATGATAATGCTTGGCAGACTGATTTTATATGCACTTGCAGCTTCTCTTCTTTGTTTGAATTTATATCAGTTTTTAAAACAGTAGTGTTATTAATCTGAAAAGTTGACAAAATAAGAGAATGTGAATTAACATGCATTTTTTAAAGTAAAAAATGTCAATAACACTGATAACTGACATTCTTTATTAACTGAAATCCATAACCTTTTCTCCCAAAAATCTACATAGTTTTAGGAAGGCCAGAACAAAATTTTGAGCCAAAATTAAGGATAGTTGAGTAGTATGCAGATATCTTAAAAACAGCTGAACTAATTACCAGCGAATGCAGCAAAGACATATCTTTCAACCTCTTATCACAAGAAATCAGAGCAAAGTCTAAAATAAGGACAGGTTTAAATACTGTCCTTATAAACACAGGCGATGCTAGAATAAGAGGAATTGTGTTAGCATGCATTTTCTGAAGGATATTAAATCTGAAACTCAAATGTATGATTAATGTTGCCACTTGTCCTGTTATCAGTGGAACATTCACAAGTTGAACTACCTTATCCTGCTGTCTGCTATGCAAAGCAGCGGGACTTGAAAAGTCCTAGTTCTTGCTTGCACTGAATAACTGTTGACAAGTTACAATTACTTCCAGCTTTTCCATGGCAATTCAGTTATGTCACTAACCTGGACCTACAGGCAGAGCTATTCCCTGTTAGGTCCGGGTGTTGTAAATTATGCAGCAATTGGCTGCAATTCATGAAGGGGTGGGGATTAGGGCAGGAAGAGCCCTACAAAGATTGTGGCTGCAGAGCGGTTTGTTATTAGCGCTTCTACAGCTGCTAACAAAACAAATAGTAAAATTTATGTTTTTTTATTTTTCTTCTAACAGCCCAGCCATCCATCCATCTAACCAGCTAGCCAACCATCCAGCCATCCATCTAGCCAGGCGTCCAGCCATCCATCTAGCCAGTCAGCCATCCATCTAGCCAGCCATCTAGCCAACCAGTCAGCCAGCCATCCATCTAGGCAGCCAGTCAGCCAGCTATCCTGCCATCCATCCATCTAGGCAGCCAGCCAGCCAGCCAGACAGACATCCATCCATCCATCTAGAAAGTCAGCAATCTATCCATCCATCTAGCCATCCATCCATCCATCCATCCATCCATCCATCCATCCATCCATCTAGCCATCCATCTAGTCAGCTAGCCAGCCAGCCATGTAGCCATTTAGCCATCCATCCAGCCATCCATTCATCCAGCCATCCATCTAGTCAGCCAGCCATCCATCTAACTATCCATACTGTCATCCAGTCATCCAGCTAGCTATCCAGACAGCCAGTCAACCAGCTAGCCATCCAAACAGAAATCCAGCCACTTCAGCAGCCATCCATCTAACTAGCCCCTCCAGCTGCCATCCAGCCAGCTAGCCAGTCCTGCAACCAGCTCGCCAGTCCAGTAGCCAGCCAGCTAGGCACTCCAGTGGCCAGCAAGCCAGTTAAAAACTCCAGCAGCCATCCATCCATCCAGCTACCCACTCCAGTAGCCATCCAGTCAGCTAGCCACTCCAGCAACCATCCAGCCAGCTATCCACTCCAGCTGCCAGCTAGCCAGCCACTCCAGCAGGGAGGCCAGACAGCCTAGCAAAGACTGCGGTTATAGTGGTAAGTAAGTACAACTAATATTTTATGGTTCTAGCTTTTTTTTTTTTTAAAAAAAAGGGAATATTGTGTTTTATTTCAATTTTTAACTTTTTAATGTTTAGAGGTAAATGGTGCATAGAGTGGTATTTAAATCTGTGCAGTAGTTATTTTGAGATTTGCAAGTAATAGTTTTTAAAGTTACAGAAAGTATGTAAGTTGTGTGTGTGTGTGTGTGTGTGTGTGTGTGTGTGTGTGTGTGTGTGTACATATATATATATATATATATATATATATATATATATATATATATATATATATATATATCACAGGATCATAGGATCATATGAATTTATTTGGCTATTGGCCCTGAGGCCCTTACAAGCCTAGCCAAGAATTTAGCCCATGTTTAAACAAATCAGCACCCTATGCCACTGTCCAGCAGGGACACAGGTGGAATCCCAGGGTGTATTTTCTGTTCCCCATCCAGTTATCCAGGTTGCATTTAAAAAGGTTTAATGAGGTACTCTGCTTTATGTGGAGAGGGAGTCTATTCCACAAAAGAGGGAGTCTCTGGGACACATATTTGTCCCACCAACAAGTCCTATTGATGTCACACACCTGGTTGAGGTCGCGCGTGTGGGTTACTCGAGTGGAGCTTGACCTGTGGATATGCAGCAGTCCCATCAGGACGGGGTCTGAGATTGCTTTGTATGCCATAGAGAAGTCACCTCTGAGAAGTCTGTAGGAGACTGAGTAGAGGGATAGGGCTTTTAGCCTATCTGTGTAAGATAGATGTTTGAGGCCCTGGATTCTCTTGGTGAGGAATCTCTATGGTCTCTCCAGCTGCTGCATGTGCTTTGTGAGGTACATGCCGAAAGGGGCATTGTACTCAATAATGGGTCTTATAAGGGAAGAATACAGGGATATTATTTCACCCAGGGGATCACATCAGCTAGATAGAGGTCCAGGGAAGTAAATATTGTGGGAAGAAATATCCAGGGAATTGTTATGGCTATGCTTGTATAGGCCCTAGGGCCGATAGCCTAGTACCAACCTATGAACCTTATCCCTGTATGAGATACCTTTACTGATGAGGTGGGCCATGTAGAAAGCTTTCTGTACAACAGAGGCAATATTGTGGTCAAAAGTCAGTTTGCTATCAACCTGGGTGCCCAAGTCCCTCACAATTGATTGCATACTTTATACCTTATTATTAATGTGATAATTTGTGGGGATGTCACTCTCCCCAAAAGGGATGATGATGCATTTTTTGGCATTCAGTTTGAGGCCATGTTTCTGACACCAGTCATTTGTTTGTGTGAGACCCTCTTGTAGGATGTTTACATCATTAGGAGAATTGATGACAGCACCCAGCTTGCAGTCATCTGCAAACTTGGTTAGCCATAGTCCACTAGATTTGGCCTGCACCTCTGAGAAGTATATCCCAAAGAGCAGAGGCCCCAAGACCGATCCCTGGGATACACCGCTTGTTACAGGTCTACTACTTGAGGTGGCTTCCCCTATTTTGACTAGGTGGGTTCTATCAGTGAGCCAGTTTGCTACCCATCTGGTAAACTATGGATTTATGGGAAAACCACCAGATTGCCAACAACGAAGAAAAAAACCACCAGCTAGTAAACCAACGAGCTTTATTCTCTCTCTCTAAAGTCTCGACTATAACAGTCTTCAAGGAGTAATAACATCTCAGAAAATACACCTGCCTTAAATACATACATCAGTTAAATACATAATTACCTAATTAAGACAATAAAACAATTACGTATACATCAAATAAAAAACCTCCATTTCATTTCAGCATTTAACTCCCGAGGGGATAAAGTGTCAAATTTTAAAAGATATACATATTCTTTATATAACAATACATTTTTAATATTGCATATGGATTTATGCCTAGTTGAGAGCATTTATCTATTATACTTGAGTGGGGAATAGTATTGAAGGCCTTGACCAGGTCAAGATAGGCAGTGTACACCGTCTTCCCCTCATCTATGGCCTTGGTGACTGTCTCAAAGAAGTCGACCAAATTTAACAGGCATGACCTCCCCTTGACAAAACCAAACTGTGTTGGATCAAATGTCTGGAGGTTGCCAATGTCCTTGTTAATGAGGCCTGATAATCTGCTCCATGGCCTTGCAGATCAGGCCAGTTAGGCTAATGGGCCTATAATTTCCTGGATCAGTGGATGCTCCACCTTTGTGCAAAGGGATGACAGTAGCTATCCTCCACTCAGCTGGGATGAAGCCAATACTCAGGCTTTGGTTTAATTGGGTGCCTAATGGTGCTGCAAGTTCCTGCCTGAGTTCATGTAGGATGCAGAGTGGGATGATATTGGGTCCCATGGAGGCTGTATTGTTTGCCTTTGACAGGGCAGTGATGACTTGCTCCCTAGAGATAAGGAGGGGGCAGGTACTGGGGATGTCATATTTTACTGATGGGGGAACAGAGAAGTGAAGTTTTCACTGAACCTGTCTGCCAGCAGGTTGGCTATATCTACAGGGTTTGTGTATGTGGTGTCCTTGACCGCCAGTTCTGAGCAGATCTGGGTTCTTCCCTTGAGACTCAGGACATATGTGAAGAATGCCTTATGATTGTTTTTAGTAGATGTGGCCAGTTTGGACTCAAAGTTTACTTTGGAGGATTTCGCTAGTGCTCTTATTTGCTTGTTCAGTGCTAAGGAGAGATTGCCTCCAATTAGACACCTGCTCCTTCTTGGTCCTGGACAGCAATTTTTTTTATTATAGAGTTTATTTATTGTAGATGTCCAGCAGACAGGTTTACTCTTTCTTGAGGAGGAAGATTTTTGTTCTGTCTGGTATTCATGATTCCATGCAGCTATATAAATGCTCATATAGTACTTTGGTGTAGGTTTGGACATTTGTGCCTGTTCCTATGGAGGGGGGGGAGGCTGTGAAGCTTTTTAAACCTTCCCGGAGGAGGTTGTAATCAGCTTTGGAGAAGTTTTTTGGGGGGTCAGGGGAGATGGTGACTTCGAAAGTGACTGCATTGTGGCCGGATCTTACCAGGGATGATGACACTGTACGGATGCTGTAGTGGTTACTCATGTTGGTTAATACCAAGTCCAAGATATTTTCACCCCTTGTGAGCATGTCAACCAACTGGTCCAAAGCATTTGCATTGACAAAATCAAGGAATCTCTTGGCATTTGTGTTTTGGCATGTGTATTTCTTCCAATCTGTGATTGGATAGTTAAAGTCACACAGGATCAGGGTAAAGGGTTGGATCTTGACAGATTCTAAGAGGTCCAGATAGGTGGAGTGGGAATCTTGAGTCAGAGTTGGAGGACTGTAGTTAGCTATGATTTGAATAGGGGTCTTGTCAATTGTTAACTACACCTGGAGTGTTTCCTGTGCATCATACTGTTTGATCAGCCTAGAGGTGTGTATGTCTTTTATACATATTGCAATTCCACCTCCTTTTGTTTTGCTACCCATAGTTTGGGGTCTGAATTAATGATAGGATGAGTAACCTGGTATTCTGGGGTACTCTCCGCTGCTTTGAACCAGGTTTCTGTGACTGCACAAATGTCAGCTTCTTCCAGGGTTAAGAATGCTTGCAATGAGTGCAGTTTCATGTTTAGACTCCTAGCGTTTAGCAGCATGACCTTTAATTTATGTTTTGATGATATTTTCATGTTGGTAGATCTGACCTCATGGCATTGTTTAAAAAAGGCACTATGGGGGAGGCAAGAGCCTTTGCCAGGTGCCTGAAGCCCAAGGGAGACAGATGCAGGCCATCTCTGGCAAAGCATTGTGGCTTGTCAATCATGTCATCCCAGGCTGTCAGGTACTGAATCCCCTTGGAATGACACCAGAAACTAAACCAATTGTTAAAGTTAGTCATTTTCTGCTTGTAATGAGGCATCATTCTGGGTGATGGTAGAATGCTGCTTAAGGCTAGGAACATACCTTCCTCGAACACATACTCAGCGAGCTTGATCATGCATCTCTTCATATAGTCCAGGGAGATATGTCTCAAGTCATTCACTCCAACATGGTCTATTACAGAGTCATAACGGTACCTGTTGAGAGACTTCAGTGCATTGGTGATATGGCGGATTCTGGCACCCAATAAACAACTAACCATGACTTTCTCCTTATCCAGCCTGGTGAGGGGCACATCTGTGTGTCTCACAATGAAGTCTCCTATGACTAATATGTAGTGTTTATGTTTAGACCTTAGTGCCTGTGAGACACAGCTGTGTGGACTATGTGTGGTGTGTGGTGTGGTGGGCAGTGGAGTTTGTGTGTGTTTATGCCTCGGTGGTCTCTTTTGTTTGGGTATGCTTTTGTTGAGGACCTCCCCATATGTGGGGGTGTGTTGTGTAGGTGTGGGTGGTGTTTGAGGTGTGGTGTTCTTGTTGCCAGCCTTCTCAGTGCCAGATATACTGGTTTGTTGGGGAGAGAGCAATGACGCTAGGTGCTTGATGTGATTGCATCTCTCACAAATTGTGTTCCTAGGTGGTAGTATATATATATATATATATATATATATATATATATATATATATATATATATATATATCTGGGTCTACGTTGAATGATCGAAATTACAAAACTTCAAACTCATATGGTCGGGACCATATGATCAAAGTTTTGTAATTCTGAACATTAAAAAAAGAAAAAAAAACATTTAAAACACATATATGCAGGGGTGAAGCCCCCCCCCCGCACTCCCACACCCTCCGCTATTAAAATATACCAACTCCGAGATCGCACTACAATGAGGAAAAGGGAATATTCCCGTTCCGCGCTGTATGGAGATCTCCATTTAAAACTTCGATCATATGGTTTCGGCCATATAAAATTCAAAGTTCTAAACTTCAATCACTTAAATAGGACCCATATATATATATATATATATATATATATATATATATATATATATATTTATATAATATATATGTTTTATATATATATATATATATAAAATATATAGTTGGGTTGTTTTGGGGTGTTTTGGAAGCAGTAGCTTTTTAAGATTAAAATGTGTGTATAAAAGTTTTTTTTTCACTTTCTGGTGGGAGCAATCTTCATGGGTAAATGTACTGTACTTGATATATTTCTAATGTCATTGTGACTGTTTTAGGGTACTTTTCTTTTACAGATCACAAGATCATAGGCTCATAGGAAGTTACTAGGCTAATGGCCCTAGGGCCCTTACAAGCCTAGCCAGGTTCTTACCCTTATTTCCACAATCAGCACCTACTGTTCCTGTCCAAGAGGGATACGGGTGGAACCCCAGGGATGAATTTACAGTCAGCCATCCAATTGTGCAGACTGAGTTTGAAGAGGGCCATTGAGGTGCTCTGTTTGTCATGAACTGGGAGTCTGTTCCAAAGGTGTGGTAACCTCTGGAAGACAAGTCTGTCCCTCCAGCAGGTTTTATTAATGTCACATACCAGATTAAGGTTTTTACAGCGAGTAACCTGTGTACCATTTGACTTATGGATATGCAGCATTTCCAATAATTCAGGGTCAGAGATTGCCTTGTATGCAAGGCAGGGATCACCTCTGAGTAGTCTGTATGAAACAGAATAAAGTGACAATGATTTCAGATGATCCCCATAGGACAGATGCCTAAGGCCTTGAATTTTCCTTGTGAGGAACCTTTGTGGTTTCTCCAATTGCTGCAGGTACATAGAAAGGTAAATACCAAAAGGAGCATTGTACTCAATTTATTGGCCCAATGAGAGAAGCATACAGGGATGTTATAACTTCTTTTTTTTCTGGAGGCAATGCCCTTACTTATGAGGTGAGCAATACAGAATGCCCTTTTACCACTGTGGAGAGATGGTGGTCAAAGGTAAGGTTGCTATCAATCTGTCTGCCCAGGTCTCCCACCACTGAGTGCATAATTATGGTGTTGCTATTGATGTGGTAATTAGCAGGAACATTGCTTTTACTGAAAGAAATGATCATACATTTTTGCATTGAGTTTAAGGCCATGACTTTGGCACCAATCATTTGTTTGTGTAAGAACCTATTGTAGGATACTGACATCATTTGGAGATTCTATGACTGCTCCCAGTTTGCAGTCATCAGCAAACTTTGTCAGCCACAGACCTTAAGTTTTTGCTTGTACTTCAGAGAAATAGATTCCAAACAATACAGGTCCCAAGACTGATCCCTGTGGAACACTGCTGGTTACAGGTCTGCTGTTGGAGATGGAGTCCCCTATTTTTACTATAATTCTTTCAGTGAGCCAGTTAGTGACTCATCTAATGATATAAGGGTTGATGCCTAGTTGCGTGAATTTGTCAGTGATGCCTGAGTGGGGGATAGTGTCAAACGCCAGATGGAAACGTTTTAGGGCAGTTTGCACTTTTTGGGTGGAAATGTGTGTAATTTATTTTTTTAATGCTGTCTTCAAGAAGTTAAGATGTACTGCTATAGGTAATTTTTATATAGTGGTTGTTTAGTGATGACTTGCAAGAAATAACTTGATATCTGTATTAGGAACTGTATTTAGAACACATCTAGAGCCTGTTTACTGCATTTCCTGTGTTGCACTTATTTTAAAATCGTTTTTTTCTTAAAACTTGCATTTTACCTGTCTCTGGCCTTGCACTCAAGTGTGGGGTCATTTATTGCACTGTTCTAACTTGTTGCTACTTGTGTATCTCTGCTATCTTTAAACAAGTGGAGTGGTTACTGCCTAGAAACTGTAGTTTTATTGGCCATTTTGGGTCAATTCCAAACTCCTTGATCCCCCTCTTTTAAAACCTTCTTTTGCGCGTTTTTGCAGATGGCGCAGCATCGGGCAGCGCCGCTTAATCAGGTTTAAATTATTCCCGGCTCCACAAAGTCTGCTCTTCACTTTTTCCCTTAGACCTGTCCCAAATCTCAAAGTAAGCACTCTATTTCCTTCTAAAACCCAGCAGTAGCTAGGATAAGTGTCTTATAAGTAAGCAGTAATAAGCTAAAGCACTACACCCTCTTATACTCCCTTTAAGTACTTGGCTCCCTATTGGTCCTTTTTGATCAAGTCAAAAAGTAATTCCTTATACTGTTCTGGCATGTCCAAAAGTCAGTTTCAGGTTTACTCTCCAGTCCAGCTGGTGAATATGGGAATCTTGAGGCAATGTTACAACTGCCTTATGTACACAGACCATCCTCTCCTCTTCCCAGCAAGCTCAAGTATATGTGAGAGATGCAACTATAAAGCCAAACTGGAGGCTGAGCTCTCTCAACATAGTACTGGCACGGTCAGTCTGGAGGAGAAGGTAATCACACACACCACAAATCCAGTCTCACATAGACCTATCGCAACAGCAAACCAAACACATAAACACACAAAAACATACTCGGAGGCTCTAAATAAAAATCTGCCCAAGCAACAGAGACCTCCAAAGCAGACATCCAAGCAACTGCTACCCCACAACAATATCCACGTATCACATAGTTCACAAAGTCAGTGTGCCACACAGTCACAACCCTTAAGGCTAAACAACACACCTAATACACTTGTAATAGGTGACTCTATTGTCAGACACACTGACGTCCCTCACACCAGGCTGAACCAGGAGAAGGTCACTGTAAGCTGCCTGTCCGGTGCCAGGATCCGCCACATAACACAACCACTCAGGTCACTCCAAAGCAAGTACAAATATGACTCCGTCATTGTCCATGCTGGTGTGAATGACCTGAGACATACCTCCCTGGATTACATGAAAAGAGACATAGAGGAGCTCAGTGATCATGTGGCCCAGGCCGGTATGACCCTGACCTTGAGTAGCATCTTACCCTCACCAAGAATGATACCACAGTATAAAGACAAAATGATCAATTTCAACAATTGGCTAAAGTATTGGTGTCACTCAAAGGGGATCCAGTGTCTGTCAACCTGGGATGACATGCTTGACAAGCCACGTTGCTCCGCTAGGGACGGCTTGCACCTGTCACCCCTGGGTTTTCGAATACTGGCCAAGGCTCTTGCCACCCCCATAGTGCCTTTTTTAGGCAAGGCTCAAAAGACAAACCCACCTCCTTAGACAACACAAGGAAAAAGAAACTAAGGGTAATGCTGCTCAACACCAGAAGTCTAAACCTCAAGATGCATGCACTCGAGGCTCTCCTCAGTATGGAGAATATCAATATCTGTGCAATAACAGAAACCTGGTTCAAGGCTACCGAGAGCACCCCAGCACTACCAGGCAATACCTCATACCATGCTTTTCGGCCCCAAAACTTGGACCGAACCACAAGAGGAGGGGGAGTATCCATATTCATCAAAGATACCCATACCTCCAGGATAGTGGCACTGCATGAAGCATCTGAGACCATCCATGTGCAACTAACAGTGGGCAAAACTGCCTTCCAGTTTGTAGCCTGCTACAGACCACCCTCCCAAACTCAGGAACCCCACTCGGCTTTCCTGAAGACACTGGAGAATATGAAGGTCTCTCCAAACACCATTATATTGGGTGACGTTAACTACCCATACATAGACTGGGAGCACTACTCAAGCCCCAACACCCTAGCCCAACGGTTCCTAGAATTTATAAACTCAAATGCTATGGAACAACTGGTCACCACTCCGACAAGAGGGGAAAACATATTGGACCTGATCATCACCAACATGGGGACTCTATGTTCCATACCAGAGGTATACCCCTCATTGGTAAGATCTGACCATAAATTAATCACTATGGACATCCATATCCTGTCCCCACGACCAGCAAAGGAAACCACGGTCAAAAACTTCTCAAAAGCAAACTTCCCACTTCTCAAAACCGAGGTGGAATCCCTCAAAGCCCCAGGGCCAGTGGAAAATACGGCCCAAACTGCAGAATCCTTTACAAACACATTCTATGGATACCTACAGGAATGCATGGATTGTGCTAGCCCAAATAAAACCAAGACACACTCCTCCAAAGGCAGGAGACCTGTCTGGTGGACCCCAGCTATAAATGAGCTGTACAACAGAAGGAGGAAGCTACTACATGATAGAGCAAAATCCCTGAAAGGGAAGGCAACTCTGATCAGTACTAGCAAGAAACTACGATCCCTCATAAAATCATCTAAGGCTAGCTTCGAAAGAAAAATTGCACAAGACGCTAAAGATAATCACAAGGCTTTCTTTAGTTATGTCAGAAACCTGGGTGGAAACTCCCAGATATGTTCTGAGTTAGTGCAAAATGACAAAAAATACACTGAACCCACAGGCATTGCCAACATCCTGGCAGACAGGTTCAGTGCAAACCCCCCCCCAAATGAGCAAATGACTATCCCAACAGAGTGTAGCCTCCCTGACATCACAGATGCACAGGTGAGAGCTGCCCTCTCCAAAGCAAAAAACACAGCATCAATGGGACCGGACGGTGTCCCGGGCTGCGTTTTACATGAGCTCCAAGAAGAACTGAACCCTCACTTAAAATCACTGTTCAGTCTCAGCCTTACAACAGGATATGTACCCAAAGAATGGAGTACAGCAACAGTGGTCCCACTCCATAAAGGTGGTGCCACAACGGACCCCGGAAACTATCGCCCTGTAAGCCTAACTAGCCTGGTCTGCAAAGCTATGGAGCGTATCATCATGGAACTCATAAACAAAGACATTGGGAACCTCCAAACACTGGATCCTACCCAATTCGGCTTTGTTAAGGGCAGATCTTGCCTCTTGAACCTGGTCAATTTCTTTGAAACAGTCACCAAGGCCATAGACGAAGGGAAGGTAGTTCACACAGCCTACCTTGACCTTGCAAAAGCCTTCGACACAATACCCCACTCGGGCATCATAAATAAGCTCACCAGCTTAAATATCAACCCCTATATCACAAGATGGGCTGCAAACTGGCTTAGGGATAGAACCCATATGGTCAGAATTGCAGGTGCCATGTCAGACTCTAAACCAGTTACAAGTGGCATCCCACAAGGCTCAGTCCTGGGACCTCTCTTGTTCGGTATATTTCTCTGAGGTACAGGCTAACACAGGAGGACTATGGCTGACAAAGTTTGCAGATGACTGCAAACTGGGGGCCATAATCGACTCGCCGGCTGACACAAGCATCCTCGAAAAAGGTCTCACAGAGACGGATAACTGGTGCCAGAGCCATGGCCTAAAGCTAAATGCCAAAAAGTGCATAGTCATCCCCTTTGGGAAAAACAAAGTGCCCACAAATTACCACATAGGTGGTAATCCATTAAGTATGGAAGTAATTAGGGATTTGGGGACCCAAGTAGACTGCAATCTCTCCTTTCACAATCACATTGCCAAAGTTGTTAGAAAGACATTCTATATAGCCCACCTTATCACGAAGGGGTTCACATATAGATCAAGAGAGGTCATTGTGCCCCTCTACTCATCACTCATCAGGCCCATAATTGAATACAATGCCCCATTTGGGATGTACCTTACCCGACACCTGCTACAACTAGAAAGACCCCAAAAGTACCTCACCAAGAGGATCAAGGGACTCAAACAGATGCCCTACACAGTTAGGCTAAAGAAAGTCCAGCTCTACTCAGTTGCTTACCGCCTACTCAGAGGCGATCTGTGCCTGACGTATAAAGCCATGTCCAACCCAGAATTAATGGACATGCTCCACCTCAAGAAATCCAAATCCATCAGAACTACATGCTCCAGTGACTTAAACCTCAGCACAGAAATAAATAGAACATGCTGGAGGGACAGATTCATATCGCAGAGGCTCCCCTCACTCTGGAACAAAATCCCAATCCATGTCAGACAGAGCCCCTCAATGACCCTCTTCAAGAAGAATCTTGACGTTTGGATGGGAGATCGTAAATTTACCCCTGGGATCTCTTCTGTGTCACTGTTAGACAGAGGCACGGTAAACTAACCTTAAATTGGCTATCTTCTGTGACCTACTATACAGAGGCACAGTCAACTAATCTAAGAAGGGTGGTGAAAGCCAAACACACTCTGGCTAGGCTTGTAAATGCCCTAGGGCAGATAGCCTAGTATCAACCTATGAACCTATAAAAGTGGAAACCAGTGAGTGTATAACTTTTTATTTTTTGAGGGGACATGTTCATAGGTAAATGTAGTGCATTTGGTATTTTACTAGGTGCATGTTTTCGTGGCTGTTTTAAGATAGTTTGCTTTTATAAGTGGAACTGTGTGTATTTTATTTTAATGCTGTGTTGAATAAGTTTGAAATGTACTGTTTTGAGTACAGTGTGAATATGGCCGTGCTGCTGTTGGGCCTGTTCTTCATTGCATCTTGGGCTGGGTAAATTAGTGCTATAGGTTTATTTCTATCAGAATTGTCATGGTTAGTATAATATGTAGAATTTTCATTTTTTTTTGCTTTTTTAAAATATGAGTGGTGTTTTTTTCTATAAAGTTTACTTACTGTTACAACTGAGTAATGTGTGTGTTTTTGCAGTGATGCTTCACTTTTACTGTTAAAGCCAAATAATTTAAATGGTTTGTGAGATTTTAGTATGCCATAATAACTTCACACTGTTGTACCCATAATTGCATCTTCTTCACCACTCCTGTGGTGATGTCATGTAAGAGGTTGTGGCTAGTGTCATATTGCCCACACCCCCAAGCCCCCTTTGGACCTCTTAACATACCTGTTAATATCTTTGAGCAAGAAATGTGGACCAAGCCATAAATAATGAGGGGACAAAGGCCCGAAAATAGGGACATTTTTTAACTATTGCTCTTACAAACTTAGAAAGTTGATAGAATGACAGGTTTTGTATTAGCATTGATTTTCTGAAGGGTATGAAATCTGAAACACATATGTCTGTATGCCATTATTTTCCTGTGGGCAGTGTTCAATAATTTCCCAATGACTTGATAGAAAACGACAATTTTATGAAAAACAGACCAAAATATGAGGCAAAAATCCGGACATTCCACGAAAATGTTAACAGTTGAGTGGTATGCCGCTTTAAAGGTGGTAACCCTAAATGTATGTCATTATTCAATGCATGTGTAGCAGACCAAAAATATGAGGCAGAACATCTGAACTGTTCATTCAAAAATCAGGACAGTTAAAATAGGTATCGGGAAAATAAAGACTTTGTAGCATACCTCTCAACCTGGTAGAGCAAGAAATCTGCACAAAGTCATATATAAAAGTGGAACAAAGGCCCAAAAATAGGGAGAATTTTTAAATATTCCTCTTACAAACTTAGAAAGCCGATAGAATAACAGGTTCTGCATTAGCATGAATTTTCTGAAGCGTACGAACGAAGCCTGAAACTCAAACCTCAGTCATTATTTTTTAACGTCAATCTTTAATGATTTGCCCCTAATTTGCTAGAAAACCACAATTTTATGAAAAACGGACCAAAAATATGAGGCAAAAATCTGGACATTCTGCGAAAATCTGTACAGTTGAAAGATATGTAACTTGACGTGAACTCACAGGGGGTGGGAATTCATATTTCCTTAATGACACATTGTATTACTGTTATCTCCTGTGCACTTGTTCTTATAAGGATATTATTCACGTGCTCTGTATATCCTGCCAGCCTGCCTCTTACTGCATTATTAATAACCCCACGTGCGTTTTTACGTTGTGACGTCATTTCCCTGTGCGCTGATGCCTTTACAGGCGGTGCCGGTTTGAACAGTCGGTTAGAATAACGGGCCGGAAACGGTGAAGAATTTTTGTTGGTTACGGGTTTGTGGCTTGGTAAGATGAGAATTGTGTTAACAATAACGTGATACAGTACTTTTGTGGGGTGTCCGTATAGATTTGGATTAATAATTGAATACAGGTAGTTTTAACAAGGATATTGGATGGTTGATGCTACTTCGGGCGGGTAGACCAGGCCGATTTGGAAGAATTGCGAGATTGTTGCTGTGACAGTTGTTGAGTGGGGATTGTAGGAAGATCTCCGTGTAACCGGGACTGTCTCTTCGTGACGAGTTGGGTGGGGGCTGGTTCATGAGTATACGAAAAGCTGAGGCAGTGCATAGAGGTTGTAGCAGGTTGGGCGGGGAAGAGGGCGGTGAGTCGTTAGTGTTCGGGCGGGGAAAGTTACGGGCAGGTTGGTTTGTAATTGGGGGAAGAGTGTTTAGATTTCCTTTTTCACCATAAAAAAGGCTTGTCTTCGTGCAGAAATGTGGCTCAGCTACGTGTTGTACCTGTTAACATGTACATTAAGGCTTATTTGACAAATTACTTCATTGTTGTCAGGGCTGCCTTCTCTGATCCATATCTTGGCAGCTTTGCTTTTCATTGAGCACGTTGCGAAGGCCTTGTGTTAATTTAATAAATATAGTGACTATTGTAAGTTCTTTGTTGGTTTTGCATAATTTGGTCACTAATTCCACAGAGTTAAGGTAGTGAGAGCGGGGAATTGTTGGCAGGTCTGCTCAATTAAGTATATAAGGGCGAGGTCGCTTACACGAATTAAGCTAGTTCAGCTGTGTTGTGTACTTAAGAAGTTTTTATATGACTAACTTGCGTATTGAGGGTAAGCGCTGGCAAATGCGTACTTATGTAATATATGCATTTGTGTATTGTGTTGTGACACGCTTGGTCTGAGATCCTGTAAAATATTGCGGAGTTTTTCTCTTACCAGACGGGTATGAAAATTAAAATCCAATGTCTGCACTGGTTGACTCTGCACATATTTCTTACTGGCAATAAAGCTAGCTTCCACCCCAATTAAAAACGAGGCTGCTAATTGGAAATGGTGCAGTTTATATTGCGGGGACTTTTACTTTGGCTTTGGTGCTTGTCAGGACATGTGCATACCCTTTGTATTCCAGGTAGACTTTAACTTTTGCTGCAAGTTACTTGGCCTGACTGCTCAGAAGACGCAATGAAAAACAGCATGTATTTACGGATGCGAGGGGATGTGGGTCTCGGAGCAGACACATTATTTTCAAAGTCTCGCAGTATGTTTGAAACTACTGTTCTCAAAGCATTGATACTGATGAGTACTTGTTACTGTGGCGTCTCAAATATGTGTTTAATATTTTAGTGTGTGGTATACTAGTAATATTTGCTAGTGGTGACAGTTCTGCAGGAAATTACTCAAAAGAATTGTATTTCATGGGATCAGATTTGGCTTGGCAGAAGTAGATCCAATGTAATTATCTTGGAGGTATTGGTGCTGTAATCAAATGCTGGGTTGAACTCCCATCACTCTTAATTTATCTGTAAGGTATGGAGTAAATTTTGATTTCTTTATAAAGTGGTTTGTGTTGGTAAACTAAGAAACAATGTTTTTTCATGTATAACAAAAGGTGAGTAACTATCATATTGAAGTAGTATTAGAGTGGGTTTGTGTGGTGGCTTGGTATTGTGCATATTGGAAAATTGTAATGTCATTTGTTGATTATTAGTATTGGTGTCGACTTTTGCCACATCTTGATTCATATTCACTTATCTAACTTTCCAGTAATGCCCAAACCTCACAGGTGTTAACGCATCCAGTCATCTCTTGGCTGGGTATCTTTATTTCATTTCTTCCTTCTGTCTCTGGTACTTGCAGCAGATTACTGGCTCATTCACCTCTGAAAGAAAGAGGGTAATCTGTTTTTGACAGTCTCAGCTGGGACTGCTTTGATGTCCTCACTTTTTCCCCCCACTGTTTATCTTGCTGCCCACCTGTAGTATGTGTCCATCTCTGGCATCCTCAGTTGCTTTGTCTTCCATGGTTTCTGTGCTATACAGTAGTACTAGTCAGTGTAGAAAGGACAGTTATGTTGGAGAAAAATAGAGCACTGTTGAATAACTGTGGAGAGCAAGTAAACAGATGCAGGCCTTTTTGCATAGTATTTGTATTTTACCGTTCTCTAGTATTAACTCACTCACATGCAGGTATGTTCCAAATACAAAGATGTATGGATAGTCTTAAGCATTGTTATACTGAAGGTAATAAAACTGCACTGAATGTCTTATTGATTCTGAATGAATGTACTGTTTGGAATAAAATGTGCTTATAAATGGATACTTTTGGTGTCCCTCCCTTTCTCAAAATGTGGTCTTCAGTATTTTGCATGTGCAAAAGCTGTATAGGTATCAGTGGGGATAATCTTATGTAGTTTCTGGGAGCTCATAGTGGCCCATTGCTGTTGGAATAGTTTTTTTGATTCACAGGCATAAACTGGTGTTTAATAGTTGGGTCATCTGAAATAAAGTGCTTTCTAACAAAGGTTTTTCTTTAAGGATCTTGCATAAGACTTTTCCTAATCGGCATGTTTTTATGCTTTTACTAGTGTGCAGTGTGATGACCTATCACTAACCTGTGGGGGGTGTTCACTGGGAGGATAACAGGTACACACAGTATTTCCCGATGCAGTTCTCTGCATAAAGTGCAGTTTCTCTTTTAAGAGAAGTCAGTCAGTCTGGGGCAGTTTTTCATTCTTTCTCCAGATAACCAATAAGACTCCACTGGCACATCTATAGAGTGGAGATCTCAGCTGAGTGACTAAGCCAAGCCTCTAGCACTCTCTACCCAACCAGTGCTTTGTGCCCCTGCCCAAGTAGCTGACACATGCACTCTTCAATGTTTGATATGCACGCACCTGGGAAAGGCTGGCACAGGTGTGCCCCTTCTGCCTAGACTATAAGGTAGCTTCCGCTGCCACCAGTCATTCCTCAACAGCTACTTTAAGGCTGTTAGTGTGACATGTTTTACTGTGTAATGTTACAAATGTTTGAGCAAGGCTATTAGTTGTCCACAGTGTCGCCAAATAAGCAAGTATTCTCAAAGGTTAAATATTTCTACACAGATCAACCACAATGAAAGGGATAAATATATTGAATAAAAGAACAAAAAATTAATTGTATAGTCACAGTGACAGTTCAGAATCACAGAATATATTTATATTTAAAACAGTGCAGGGCAGTCTCAGACACGAATTGTCTAAGCTTCACCGTATTCCTGACTGAATCTAAGAATTGTACTATTCCCTAGTAACTTACTGTTGGAGCAAGGCAGATGTGGTGAATGGTTCTTGTCTTGTTCAAGACAGAATGCTTTGTCTCACCCAGACTTCTCAAAGTATCTAAAATATTACAGCTGGGACAGCTTGCAGAATGACCACTTCTGGTCATCTGACTTTTAGTTCCAGGCAAACCCCCAATTGCTGGAAGCTGGCAGTATTTAGCATCTACATGTAAAAATACCCAGACAAGGGCTTTTGCTTAGATCTTTGGCAGATGCTAGAAGTCACAATTTCATTCCTTCATGCTTTCAAAGTAGCAATTAGTTCACCCCAAAGACAATACAGAAAGCTTTGTAGTACAGTGTGTCTGGTTGCATTGAAGCATCTTTATGGCCTAGCCTATGAAGTAATTTTATAGGTTCATACTAGGCTATCTGCCCGAGGGCATTTACAAGCATAGCCCATAGTTTTGTGGCTTACACCACCCCTTTAGTATGGGGAACTATACCCATTATTTTGCTGTGCCCCTGTCGAGCAGTGACACTGAGGTAATCCCTGGGGTATGTCTGCGATCTCCCATCCATTGGTCAAGATTTCTCTTGAACAAGGCCAGCGAGGTGCTCTGCCTCACATATACCGGGATTTTGTTCCACGGCATAGGGAGTCTTTGGGTGATGAATCTTATCCCTCCAGCACGTCCTATTAATAGCCGTGTCGAGGTTTAAGTCTCCCGCCCTTGTGGCTCTGACTGATCTAGATTTTGAGGTGAAGCATATTCATCAAATCTGGGTTTGATATGGCCTTGTATGTCAGGCAAAGGTCACCTCTGAGCAAGCGGTAAGCGACTGAATACAGCTGGAGTTCTTTCAGTCGGGCAGCATAGGACAGATTTTTGAGACCCTTTATCCTTTTGGTGAGGAACTTTTGTGGCCTCTCCAACTGCTGCAAGTGTCGGGTCAGATGCATTCCGAATGGGGCATTGTACTCAATCATTGGTCTGATGAGTGATGAGTATAGGGAGACTATGACCTCCCTTGATCTAGATGTGAATCCCTTCATGATAAGGTGGGCAATGCTGAAGGTCTTCCTAACTACTTCAGCTACATGGGTGTCGAATGATAGGCTACTGTCAACCTGGGTCCCCAGGTCCCTGATAACTTCTTCTGTGCTCAGTGGATTGCCACCTATATGGTAGCTAGGGGTAACCTTGTTTTTCCCGAAGGGTATGACTATGCATTTTTTGGCATTTAACTTTAGGCCATGGTTCTGGCACCAGTTATACGTTTCTGAGAGACCCTTCTGAAGGATATCTGTCAGATGTGTTTTCGACTGTGGCGCCCAGTTTGCAGTCATCTGCAAACTGTCAGCCATAACCCTCCTGTGTTTGCTTGTACTTCGGAAAAGTAGATGCCAAACAAGAGTGGGCCCAGGACTGAGCCCTGTGGGACACCACTTGTGACAGGCTTTGAGTCTGACATGGCGCCAGCAACTCTGACCCTGTGGGTTCTGTCACTCAGCCAGTTTGCAACCCATCTTGTGATGTATGGGTTAACATTTAAGCTGATGAGTTTTTCAATGATACCCGAGTGGGGTATTGTATTGAAGGCCTTCGCCAGATCGAGGTAGGCTGTATGGACTGCCTTTCCCTCTTCAATGGCTTTGGTGACTGTTTCGAAAAAGTCAACCAAGTTTAAAAGGCATGATCTGCCTTTGACAAAGCCAAACTGGGTTGGATCCAAAGTCTGCGAATTCCCTATGTCTTTATTTATGAGGTCCATTATTGATCCTCTCCATGGCTTTGCAGATAAGGCTTGTCAAGCTAATGGGCTGGTAATTTCGAGGGTCGGTGGAGGCACCGCCTTTGTGAAGTGGGACCACAGTTGCAGTGCGCCACTCACTGGGTACATATCCAGAGGTGAGACTATGATTAAACAGCTGTCCTAGCTGTGGGTTTAATTCCTCGTTGAGTTCGTGGAGCACACAGCCGGGGACACCATCAGGTCCCATGGATGCTGTGTTTTTTGCTTTGGAGAGAGCAGTTCTCACTTGGGCGTTAGAGATGTTTGGGGGGGCTGCAATCGTTTGGTATAGATATCTCTCCTTTTGGGGGGGAGGGGAAGTTTGCACTGAACCTGTCAGCCAGTATGTTGGCAATGTCTGTAGGATCAGTAATCTTCACATCATTTTGAACTAGTTCTGAGCATATCTGGGAGGTTCCTCCCAGGTTTCTAACATAGCTAAAGAAGGCCTTATGATTGTCTTTTGAGTCTTTAGCTATTTTTCTCTCAAAATTTGCTTTGGATGATTTTATGAGAGCTCTTAGTTTTTTACTTATAGTGATCAAAGGTGTCTTACCTTTTAAGGATTTTGCTCTATCTTGTAGTAGCTTCCTCCTTTTGTTGTAGAGTTTGTTTATGGCTGGGGTCCACCTGACTGGACGCTTGCCTTTGGTACAAAGAGTCTTTGTTTTGCTTGGGATTGCCTTATCCATGCAGTCCTGCAGGTGCTGGTAGAAGGCATTTGTAAGTGATTCAGCGGCTTGAGTACTGTTTTCCGCCGGCTCGGGGGCCTTAAAGGAGACTTTAGAAGTGTGAAGTCGGCTTTCGAGAAGTTCTTTACTGTGGTCTTTTTTTATTTCAGGTGGGGGTGGGATGAGGACCTCCAGCGAGATTAGTTTGATCTGATCTCACCAGTGAGGGGTATACTTCCGGTGTTGAACATTGTGCTCCCATGTTCGTGATGAGATCAAGTATGTTTTCTCCTCTTGTGGGGATGGTGACTAGTTGTTCCATGGCATTTGAGTTTATGAATTCCAGGAACTTTTGGGCTAGGGTGTTTGGGCTTGAGTAGTGTTCCCAGTCTATATTAGGGTAATTGAAGTCACCTAGTATGATGGTGTTTGGTGATACATTTATCCCCTCCAGTGTTTTCAGGAAGGCCATGTGAGGTTCCTGAGTTTGTGAGGGTGGCCTGTAACATGCTACAATTTGCAGAGCAGTCTTGCCTATGGTTAATTGCACCTGGATGGTCTCCGATGCATCGTGCGTTGCCACCAGTCTTGAGGTGTGGGTGTCCTTGATGAATATGGATACCCCCCCTCCTTTCTTGGTGTTGTCCGGATTTTGGGGCCGGAACGCATGATATGAGGTAAAACCTGATAGTGCTGGGGTGCTCTCAGGAGCCTTGAACCAGGTTTCTGTCACAGCACAGACATCGATGTTCTCCATACTGAGAAGGGCCTCGAGTGCGTGCATTTTGAGGTTTAGACTTCTGGCATTGAGCAGCATTACCCTTAGTTTTTTTCTTTTTTTTTTGTTGTGTTCTAGGGTGGTAGGTTTAGAATTTGAGCCTTGCCTAAAAAAGGCACTATGGGAGTGGCAAGAGCCTTTGCCAGTATCCGGAATCCCAGGGGTGACAGGTGCAAGCCGTCCCTTGCGAAGCAGTGTGGCTTGTCCAGCATGTCATCCCAGGCAGACAGACATTGGATCCCCTTTGAATGACACCAGAGTTTAAGCCAATTGTTAAAGCTGATCATCTTATCTCTGTATTGTGGCATCATTCTTGGTGAAGGTAGGATACTGCTCAAGGTCAGGGTCATACCTGCCTGGGCTACATAATCAGAGAGCTCCTCAATGTCTCTTTTCATGTAGTCCAAGGAGGTACGTCTCAGGTCGTTTACACCAGCGTGGACAATGACTGAGTCGTATTTGTACCTGCTGTTGCAAGACCTGAGTGCTTGCGTTATGTGGCGGATTCTAGCGCCAGACAGGCAGCTTACTTTAACTCTCTCCTTACTCAGTCTGGTGAGCGGGACGTCAGTGTGTCTGACTATGGAGTCACCAATGACTAGTGTGTCTGGCATTGTGTTTGGCCTTAAAGGCTGTGACTGACACACTGACTGTGAGGTCTGTGTGTTTCAGGTGGTGTGTTCTGAGGTGGTGGTTGTTTGGGTGTCTGCTTTGGTGGCCTCTGCTGTTTTGGTAGATTTTTGATCAGAGCCTCCGTATGTCTTTGTGTGCTTATGTGTATGATTTGAGGTTGTGATGGTACTATGTGATACTGGGTCTATAGTGTGTGTGGTAACCTTCTCCTCCTGACTGGTCTTGCCAGTCCTATGTTGAGAGTGCTCAGCCTCCAGTTTGGCCGTATAGTTGCATCTCTCGCATGTATTTGTGTTTTGTGGGAGGAGGAGAGGGTTGTCTGTGTACATGAGGCAATTGTAACATTGCCTCAATATTCCCAGGTTCACCAGCTGAGCAGGAGAGGACACTAGCAACTGATCCCTCGACATGCTAGAAGGAATAGACAAAAAAACTTTAAAAGAGATTCCGGGGGATGTGGGTGACCGAGAAATGGGGGTTTGCCTTTTTGGGGTACTATCTATGACAAGAGTGCTGTATCAAGGTAATAAGTACTGTAGGAGCAAGTGCTAGGTTCAACAGAGAATAGTCTACTTGGAGTCGAGTAGAGATTATCTTTTTAGTTGTAGGATACGCTGATTAGATCAGTAGTATAGTTCGATTAGATCAGTAGTATAGTTCGAGGAAGGTAGTTTTAAGGGAAAATTTGAAGAGTGGACTTTAGGTAGCCTGAATAGTTTAAACCTGCTTAACCGGCGCTGCCCTAGTGTGCAACAGTGGCGACTCCGCGCTAAAACGCGCTTTATAGCAGGGGGCTGGAAATGACCCAAAATGGCCAATAGACTACAAGTTACTGCCTTAAACCACTCCTCTAAGGACAAACAGGCAGCTCAGTACTCCCCACTCTCACTGGTGAGTAAAGAAACTTCCCCCTGACCAAACAAGGAAAATGGAGAAACACAGGAACCAAGACAAAGCCCAGGGATCAGCAAAATCTGGTCTCTGGAACACTAGTTAGGAAAGTATGGAAAACAAGGATATTTTTTTTGTTTTTTTTTTTCAAGTTTTTTTACAGAAAAGCAGAAAACACAAATGCTATGATTTTCGACTAAATGCTATCGAAGGCTAGTACACTTGAGTGTATTAGCCTGTAGTTTAACTTTTAGGCAAAACTTAAACTAGCAAGTGCAGTAAACAGTTTTAGCTTATAAAAACAGTGCAGACTTTGATAAAACAAGCAGAAACAGTAGTCGAAAGGCACAAAAAGTCGAAAAAGCCAAGAAAAATACTTAAAATCTGGAAAGGTAGTCTTTTCTGGTCTCTGCTGCTAGAGGAACACTGCTGGCCACCACGAGGAGCTGTGCTGAGTTCTCAATAGCTGGAAAAGTCCGCCAAAATGCGCTTTATAGCAGGGGGCTGGAAAAGACAGGAAATGGCCAATAGACTACAAGTTACTGCCTTAAACCACTCCTCTAAGGGCAAGCAGGCAGCTCAGTACTCCCCACTCTCACTGGTGAGTAAAAAACTTCCCCCTGACCAAACAAGGAAAATGGAGAAACGCAGGAACCAAGACAGCCCAGGGATCAGCAAAATCTGGTCTCTGGAACACTAGTTAGGAAAGTATAGATATATTATTAAAGTTTTCTGGATTGAGGTTAATCCTCCAGTTTCCTCTAACATATACGTGTAAACAATTACAATAGTAGGATGTATACTTTTGTTTTCTCCAGTAGGGTGCACTGTGGGTACATCTGGAACATAAGCACATTCAGTACCTTTTCAATATAAACCTCTATTACAAAACAGTTAGACACATGACAAAGTTCTGATACATTTGTAACACAAGCATCTTGTATAAATTAGTATGATATTCACAAATGATTTACAAAATTCCAGCTAGCAGTTCCTCCTTTTGTCATAAGAAGAATAGTAAGAATTTGATAACCTCATGATGCGTGTCTTGATTTAATTTTGACCATTTGGATGTTAAGCCCTTGCATGGATGTTTATATGGAATAAGGGAAATGCCTTGTGTTTCACCATTTCAGATAGTTGGAACTTTTGATGTGAAAATGGTGCACCATTCGCCCACAAGAGGTTAGCAAGTAAGTTCATGGTGCATTGTTCATTTTGACCATTTAGATGCTGTTAAGTTACTTTTACAAAGATGTTTGTATGGACTAAGTGAAATTAATCTCCATTTGGCAGGATGAAATTTTCTAAAGTAGGAGAGAGGGTTTTCTTTTTTTTTCTTTTCCAAACTTTGAATTGTTCCTTGCAACAGCAGCCTGTCCTTTGACAGCATGCTTTTCGGCATTGAGCAGGCTCCTTTTCATGAGCATAAACATGCACTCGTGCTCTAGTCAGTCTTGTCTGATTGTATAATTTTGCCAAGTGGCCATGTTCTGGAAAGCACTAGGGTGCCTTGACCACTCCCAGCCATTAAAAAAAAAATACAAACCAACAAATTCACCTTTGTAATATTTGGCACTTTTGTTCTGTAGCCCAGAACTTCGTCAGAATAAGTGTCATTTGTAAGTTCCTTAAAATACCTTTAGATTTAAAAAGGACATACACAATTCATCTTTATAAAAGTCATGACATCGTTGTATTCATACCCATTTTATAGTCTGCATTGTTGTCTCCGCTTTTCCGGTTACCATAGCGGAACTCCGGTCTGCTAATGATTGGTAGTTGATTTTTACGTGCAGTTACCACCCCTGGCGCACAACCTTCAAAGAAGGTACGCCCATTTACGCATGTCTCCGCACGACGCTCTAGCTGAGAATCGAACCGGACAGCATCTTACTGTGAGGTGACAACGCTACTGCAGCACCACCACCCGCGGATACTTACTAAATGGAATCAAAGTATTATATTGGTATGTAAAATGAATATCCTACCATTAGTTGTGTGTACTAATGTCATGTTAAACTAGTATGAGAAATGTGAACATAAAACCTATTTAAAAATACACAATGTAGCCACCTTTATTTTTGACAACAAAGGTAATGAAACAGACTTGAATACAAGGCATTATGTTGTCAGCTGAGAGTTGATGCCATGAACCCACCTGGATTTAATGAAAAAGGTTGATTTGCATAGACTAGCCCTTTACTGTCTTGTCTTTACCTGAGTAAACATCTTTGTAGTTTAGCAGCCATGAGTGGCAGGTTTAGGACCCCATTGATTGGGGCTCCTCTATTGTGAGACTAGTCATCTTAGCATGGTTTGTGCTCTGCTACCAGGATGTGAAGCTGCACCTGCAAGGGCAAGAATAGATGAAGGTGGCTTATACAATGGTAATTAGTATGGGTAAGTTTTCCAGAACTTTTCACCCTTCCCCTTCAGGCCAGTAGTTGTGCTACCCATCAGACTTCTACAGGCAGAAGCTTTGTTTAATGTCATCTTTAAAACATGGGCACATATACATCTGAGCTTTCTTTATAGCTGCCCTTGACCCTAGCATGATGTAAATTGCTCAGTTCCTCCTTCCCTTGCACTTCTCTCTTCCTGAACACTATTCTGCTTGTACTGGTTCCACAAATTCCATTTATTTCTATGTAATCTGCTCCTCCCCTTGTCTAAAGATCCCACTTGAAGTTTGTTTTCTCTCCAACAATATTCAATACTTTGGTTATTGTTGGTTTTGGTTTTAATTGCTATTTTCTAATAACCTTTTTGGCAGCAAGTGGCATTAAATTTAAGGTCTCGGGATCTGAATTGCGTAGACGTGTTCCAGCTCAAATGTCCTTAGTTTCGGCCATTTGCAAAAATCCTAAAAAAACTCTGAACTGTTATGTCTCCCAAGTTTGAAACAATCCTTCCACTGTAAATTGCTTTTTGAGTCTTCTAAATGCCTCTAATTCTTATACTTGCACAAAATTTGATATGCCGTACTAATTGTAACTTTTACACAGCAGAATTCTGTTTAGACTTTTTACCTGGGTTGGCTTTTCACTTAGGACTGGCCAGCCCTTTCTTTTTGTTTATGTCCTATCAGTCCTTGGGGAAGGCATTCTGTAAACTATGGTCCAAACATCTGCTTCGTCTGATCCCACCCTTTCCCCTTATAGTCATTCGCCAGTTTCTTTAGCAAATTCCAGTGCCCCATCTTGTCTGCTTACATGCAGCCATCCCTGTTGACAAAGATCTCTTCTCCATTCCCATGTCAACTTCGTTCTTCTGCAGCTTTATGAATGTTGTCTTCAGTGGTTGATCATATCACAGCTGCAGTAGCCTAAGCTATATGAATTGTATCCTGTAGCTAGGGCTAGTTTCCAAAGCGTCAGAGCACTTTCCATGTGCTCAAATACAGACCTTTGGTTGCCGAACCCTTTAGAGATTTCGTAACACTGAAGAGAGCTCCTGAAAGGGCTTTTGGGTACTGAAGGTCAGTTTGTGCTGTTCAGTTGCTGGGCAGACAGGTTCCCTTTAAAAAAAAAAAAAAAAAAAAAACTTCAGTTTTTAATGTTTAAATTTACTGTGTGGGGGAAGTACATTCTAAAGTAGTTGTGTTTTTTTAGGGCCACATTACTGTGCTGTATTTTTAAATGGGAGACCCCTTGTGTTTGGTAGCTTTTAAAAGCTGACATAAAACGATAAACAGAATTTTCTGTGGAGAAACTGTTTGGGAGCTGCTAGTGTAATTGTGGTGTTGTAGGCTTTTAATGTTTTTTACTGGGGGAACTGACCTGTTCAGCCACAGTTTTGTGCCCATCCTTGGGAAGCTGTTGCCATTAAGTATCCTGTTTGTTCTAATTTTCCTGTCTAAAACGCACCTAAACGTATAGCTTCTCCTACTTCAGTTTCATTGGACATGAGTCTTGTACAGGTTCCAAACCTTGAATCTGGAGTGGGATGTGATCTGACATGCAGGCTTTTCTCCAATGAATTCTGATGTGTGAGAATTCTATCTGGATCTCCCCATTAAGGATTTGCTTTCTCTGATTTCCAGAATGTGCTGGTGTTTCCAGGGGGATGGTGCTGGGATTTCTCAATCCCTTGGAAAATGCTATGAAGTGTTGACTAGAATTCCCAGAACCTCCTCTCATCCCTGTGCACTCAGCATTACAGGTTTTGTCTTATTTCCCTGATAGCCAGTCTACTGCACAGAAGGAAGCCTAGACCTGGCACAACAGCTGTAGCTTTAGTCAGTCTAGCTGCTGCCAAGCATTTTAATTGCCAAGATAGTAAAACGATTGAAGTTTAAGGAAAAAATGTTAATTTCAGCAAAGAGTCTGGCAGTTCAGAATTTTAAAGTTTATTTTGACTATGAAAGTGTCAGAACGGTTTTATTTGTAGTTTAGTTTCTTCTGTTTCTTGGGTTAGTTTCCATTGTTTAAAAATCTGTAGATACTACTGGTATGGAGAAGGTTTACCTAGCTGCATCTGAAAATCTCCCATGGGGTTTTAAATTTTTTAAAACCTTGATAGAGATATAGATTCTCTGCTGGAGCGCCTTCTATGTGGAGTCTGCATGTCCTCCCCGCGGTAGAGTGGCGTTCGAAATATATATGTAGAATGGATGTGCCTTTGAAGGTTGGGTGTCAAGCTGGCACCTGTGGGAAAAAAAAAATCTGCTGCCAATCCTTAGTGGATCGGAGTTCAGCTGTGGCGACCCCTAATTGGGAAAAGCCAAAAGAACTAAAAAAAATATCGTTTTGGTCCCTCTGCTGCAGAGGTTATCGGAACATGTGATGAGGGGTAAGCTGATAGGGAATGACTCAGATTTTTCAGCCATCCTTCTCTTTCCAATGATTTTCTGTACCCTCATCCACTTTTGGCAAAGTCTTTGCAAAATGGTGGTGAACTGACATTTAAATAGTGGCAGTTGGGTTTCAAAAGAAAGGAACCCCCTCAAAAAGGTCTGCCTGTATAAGGACCTTGTCCCATCTACTGTGATGGTCCCTTATTTGGATCACTGTGTTTAGTTCTTTACACTGGCCTTTGGGCTATCCACTGGTCCAAGGGTGTTTAGGGTGTCTAGCTCCATTTACAGTATATTGCATGTTACAGGGTATCTACATTTTTTTCACTTTTGTAAATTTTGCAAAATAAGCAACTCACCATCAGGAATCTCGCTGTTGGGTTGTCTGCCAGACACCAGTACTAAGACCTTTTCCTAAAGGGGGGAAAAAAGATCTGTATTTAGATCTATACCAGTGGTGGTCTACTTGGACTTCAGTCACTGCAAGGGAACCTCAAGGTTTTGTCTGTCTGGCATACTCTACGTGACAGAACAGTTGTATATGAAATCTGTTGGTCCCAGCAATGTTTTTTGTAAACTGCTGTAGTGAATTATTACTTGTAACGTGGTTAAACATGATATTTTTATATCTAAAAGGATAAACTATTAAGTTCACATCTGCAAACATTGTGCATTGCGCACACATTTAAGTAGTCAAAGCAACATTATGTAAGCTGTTCAGTCCCTGCTTTCTCTTGAACCTTATTTCTCCTCAAATATTTTTCTGCATGTATGTTCCCACCAATTCCATATGTTTCTGTACAACTTATGCTTACCTTATTTTAAATATTTCACTTCAAGTATAGTTGGTTTAGTTTTTGACTTTCCATTTTCTAGTAAATTTTTTTGGCACACTAGTTGAACTTGAAAGGAAATTCAGATTAGTTGTCCTAGCTCAAATTTAATATTTGTTAGTTAAACTTTATTTTTTTTTTTTTTTTACTTGTCCAGTATTATTGACGAGTACTCTGCGGTAGAGTTGTCACCTCAGACATTGCCCGTTCGATTCTCAGTCTTCTGTGTAGTGACATGCATGAATGGGCATTCCTTTGTTAAAGGTTGTGAGTTAGGCCCGGCAAGCCAGTACATAAAAAATCTACTGCCAATCATTAGCAGACTGGAGTTCCGCTGTAGCGACCCCTAACCGGGGAAAAGCCGAAAGACACAAACTTGTGTTTTTTTTTTTTTTTAAATCTGCCAGGCTCCAAGATGGGTCTACTTCAGAAGACTGAAAAAAGATAATCCCAAGACTGGAAAATCAAAATGTAGTTGAATTTGCCCCTTCTCTAGTGTAGTGCTTTCTTGGTGCTGGTATAGTTAGGTGTGCAGCCCCCCTCCCATGAGGGATGCACAGGCACTTGCCCATGTATTAAAATGTATTCAGTGTTTTGAATTTTCAGTCTTCTGGGATTCAGTCTTTTGATTTGTCAGTCTTCTGAAGTAGACATGCTCCAAGGTACCTCTTCCCCATTACACTTCCAGTATGTGCCTTCTACCTGAGGAAGAATTCCTTGGAGTGGGTTTGGGGTGTAAATGTATCTATGCCAACACTTTAGGCAAAAATGCCAAATCTTAGTTTTTTTGTTGCATATTTGGCAGTCATACATATGCCCTCCCATTGTTTCCTTCTGCATTGCATATCTAATCTTGCTTCCCAATGATTTCTGGTCTCTTCTGATTCCTGTAGTCGCGCACAGTTTGTCCTCCTAATTATCCCTATTTAACAGTAGGTACCATTCCAGATTCAATTAAAAACTCAACAGTGCAGGTTTTTCTATAAAGTATTCCCTTATCCCTCTCTTTGCCTTTCCTTTTAGGGATTGATGGAGTATAAACTTTTAACTAGCCTGCAATCCAAATGTCTTTGCTTCTCCCCCACAATTCTATTACCCTTCCCTCTCAATTTGTTCCCAATACCTTTGTTCTTTTGCCAGCTTCCGCCAGTAAATTCCAGTCCCTTCTTTGCCTATTCTTTGGACTACTAGTTGCAGTCATACCGATTGGCAGAATCTCTTCTCCATTCCTGTGTTGTCTTATATATTCTGCTAGTTTAATACTGGACACCACCCAGTTTGGGTTTGTGAAGGGCCTATCTTGTCTCCTGAATCTGATTGACTTCTTCAGATCAGTCTCCAAAGCTGTGGATGAGGGTAAGGCGGTCCACAGCCTATCTGGACCTCGCCAAGGCCTTCTAACACCATCCCCCATGCTGGAATCGTAGATAAACTTACTAAGCTGGGCATAAATCCCTACTTCACTCAATGGGTTGCCAACTGGCTTACTGACAGAACCCAGACTGTAAAAGTAGCAGACTCTAAATCCAGCTCCAGACAAGTGGAGTACCTCAGGGTTCAGTCTTGTTTGGTATCTACTTCTCTGAAGTACAGGCCAACACTAAGGGACTCAAAACTGGGAGCCATTATTGAATCCCCGAATTATGTGGATATTCTACAAAAGGGCCTTGCAGATATAGATGCCTGGTGCCAGAGTCATGGGCTCAAGCTTAATGTCAAGAAATGTATAGTTATCCCCTTTGGAAAATGTACCCAAGGATTACCACATGGGTGGCAGGACACTAAACATCAAAAGTGAGAGACTTGGGGACACAGGTGGACAGTGGTCTCACTTTTCAATAACCACATCACCACAACAGTCAGGAAATCCTGTGGCACACCATCACTAAGGGCTTTACATCCAGAAAAAATGTCAGTCCCACTGTACACATCCCTCATTAGACCCATTAGAGTATAATGCCACATTTAGTATGTACCTCACGACACCTGCAACAGCTGGAAAGGCCACAAATACCTCACTAAAAGAATCGCAGACCTAAAGCAGATGCCATATGCTGACCGTCTTACAAAAATAAACTCCAGCTATACTCTGTGGCATATCGTCTACTCTGAGGCAATCTCTGCTTAACATACAAGGCCATGTCAAACCCTGAGCTGTTGGACATGCTCCACTTAAGGAAATCCCAATCCCTCAGACGCACGCTTCAGGGGTCTGGAGTGACACCATGATCAAGGTTTGATTGAATTTAGCCTATACGAAGCTGTATCAAATGGGTCTTTACCACCAAAACTTTTTTTCCAGGCTGTTGGTGCCTACCCTCCTTTTAAAACACTGTACAAAAAACCTTCTAGATATTTCACTTTGATCCCCACCCCCAAGTTTCCAAACTTCCACTACAATGCCATCTGTTCCTGGAGACTTTATTGCATATTGGTTACACATTTTTAAATTTTCTCCTACCTTAACTGTTAAGCCTCTTCTGCCTCTAACCTTGGCATATTTAAGTCTTCAAAAGTATTTCCATTTGATTTTTCTTTTTCCCCACAGTTATACAAATTTTCATAATTTCTGAAATCTCTCTGCTAGATCTCTGGATATTCTTGTTAATAGTTTCACCGTTTGTCAGCAGCCTTTTCCACTTTCTGTTGCTTAACCTTATCAAGTGTTTGCTCTGGAGTTGGCAAAAAACATTTGCTTAACAGCAACCTTTCTAGACTCGTGCATATTCAGGTACTCCTTTATTTTCTCTACAACTGTGCCTCCACTGAGATTCTTCATATTCTTAACCAGGTCTTTTGTATTACCATCATATTTTAACTCCTTTCTTTTTATCCTTATCACTAGCTAGAACATCTAGAGTACTTTTCTAACTTGCCTAATGTCCACTTTTTAACAGGTGTGGAAGCATCAGACTCCTCTACTTAATTTTTCTAAATTCTTGTCTTATTTGTGCATGATCTGAAAGTTCTTGGATGCATCAAAGTTCTCGGTTAAAAGCACCAGCATCCCCCGTCATTTTCTACATGAGGTCGGGGTTTTGTCAGCAGTCGCCATATTTTTCCAGTGCCACTCTCCTTCCTCCTTTTGACACTTCCCCTGTCTCAACCTTTCTCTCGCACGCCATCCATCTTTTTGTTGAGCACCCTCATTTCCTATTATCTTCCTGTCTTTCCCAAATGGTCTTCACCAGCTTTTCTGCACGTGTGCCCATACCGCTGTACTCTGTTCTGTTTTAATCTTTTCTGCAGTTGGAGCTACTTGGCTTCTACTAGGTTCTCATTTTGTCTCCCACGATGTGTATCCTGCCACACCCATCTAGAAGTTGAGACAGATGCCCGAGCTTCCTCAACTTTACTGCCCAGGTTTCTGGATCACGGTAGTACTGGTCACACCATTATTTGTACACTTAACTTTTCAGCTTCTTTGGCATTCCTCTGTCATACACTACACCTAACGCTCTGCCCTGCCATTTGACTGCAGCCCCTCTGATTTTTAGCTTTGACCTCCTCAACCACCCCTCCCAGGTACTTGAAGCTGTTGATCTGTTCCACTAGTTTCCCTTGTATCTCTAATCTCCTTGTGGTGATCCCCCATTTGCTGCTGTTGCAGTTGTCTTAGCTGTACTTGGTTTCATTCATTGTGCCTTCAGTTTTGCATTCCATTCCCCTATCCTTTGTTGCAGTTTCAGTGTGTGCCTGTAATATGGCATCTGGATACAGCATGTTTGTTCTGTCCCCTTGGTCCTGACCCAACTTTGTTTCATGGGAATTATTTTCTCTAGAATTCTCCAGTTTTTGTACCTTGGTAAATGAGTTCCTACTATTGAATTCACATCTTTCATTCAAAATATTTAAGTCCTCTTCAGAAGTCTACCTTTTTGTTTTCCCTTCTGCACCCAGCATATATGTCCTCATTACTGCAAATCAACTTCCAGCCTCCACCTGCATGTAATTGTCAGCTATCGTCATATTTCTTCAGTGCCACTCTCCTCACTGCTGAAATTTTAAGCTCAGTAATAGCAGTTTTAGGTTGAATATAAATATATACTGGCATAATCTCATCCCTTTCCAGTAGCCCCTTATTACAAATCTGCTATTTTCTCTTTTCCTCAATACCAGAGCTCCTCTTGCAAATATAAGTGTCTTCCTTTTGTCTTTGATTATTCTACAGAATATCCACCCTGATATCCTTTCTTAATCAAATTTACATGTTCTGTTCTTTCCAAATGTCTCCAGTAGAATTATTGTTTGCACTTTGCATGTATCTTCCTTTGTCTTTGATTATTCTACAGAATATCCACCCTGATATCCTTTCTTAATCAAATTTACATGTTCTGTTCTTTCCAAATGTCTCCGGTAGCATTGTTTGCACCTTGCATGTTTTAATACGATTCTTCCCTTTGTCTTTACCTGCTAGACCAGTCTAATTTGACATGGAAAGTGTCACCATTATGTTAAGTCATTATTCCCACCGGTTATATATGGCAGCTTTTTTTGTCCAACAGCTTCCTCAGTAAGAAACTGGGATCCCTTATAAGATCCCCCAAAGCTAGCTACGAAAACAAAATCGCCACAGATTCTAAGGGCAACCACAAAGCATTCTATAGCTATGTCAAGAATCTCAATGGCAACACCCAGATCTGCTCGGAGTTACAGCACAATGGCACAAAAATTACAGAACCAACTGAAATTGCCAACATTCTGGCAGGTTCAGTGCTAACTTTACCCCCCCTCCCCTTCTCACTCCCTGAAGGGCCCATATCTATACCGGAAGAATGCAGAGTCCCTGTAATCACATCTATGCGGATAAAAGCTGCACTCTAAAACCAAAAACACAGCATCCATGGGATCGGACAACATCCCAGGCTGTGTTTTACACTAACTTCAGAATGAACTGGCTCCCCACCTAAACATGTTCAATCAGTCTCTTATCAGGCTTTGTGCCCACTGAATGGTGCACGGCAGCAGTTATCCCACTGTACGAAGAGGGATCCACCACTGATTCTGGGAACTGTTGGCCTATTAGCCTGACTGGCCTGGTCTGCAAGGCCATGGAACGTATCATCATGGAATTCATAAACAGACATTGGTAACCTCCAAACTCTGGACTCCACCCAGTTCTGGTTTGTGAAGGGCAGATCATGGCTTTTGAACCAGATCTACTTTGAGGCAGTCGCCAAAGCCATAGAAGAGGGTAAGAACCATCTTTATCTTGCCAAGGCTTTGCCACCATCCCCAAATCTGGTATTATACGTAAACTTGCTAAATTAGGTATAAATCCCTATGTCATAAGATGGGTTGCCAACTGGCTCTAACAGAGCCCACACCGTAAAAGTTGCAGACTCCAAATCTGACTTCAAACCAGTGACAAGTGGAGTACCACAGGGTTCAGTCCTGGGACCTCTCCTGTTGGCCTTCTCTGAAGTACAGACTAACACAGAAGGCCTCTGGCTAATGAAGTTCGCAGATGACTGCAAACTAGGAGCCGTAGTAGAGTCCTCAAATGATGTGGACATCTACAGAAGGGCCTCACTGAGATGCCTGGTGTCACAGGCATAGCTTCAAGCTCAATGCCAAAAAGTGCATTGTCACCCCCTTTGGTAAAAACTTTGTACCCAAGAACTACCACATAAATGTCAGTCTACTTAACGCTGAATGTGTGGTTTGGAGACCTTGGGACCCAGGTGGACAGAGTTTCTCCTTTGAACTAATCTCACTGGAAATCCACATCCCGCTCCCGCCCCCACCCCAAACAAAAAAGACCATAGTGAAGAACTTCTCTAAAGCAAACTTCACACTACTCAAGACTGGTGTGGTATCCTTCAAGGCCCCTGAGCCAGAGGAAACCACAACCCAAGCTGCGGAAGCCCTTACAAATGCCTTCTATGAACACCCCCAGGACTGCATGGATCAGGCAATCCCAAATAAAACCAAGACTCTTTCAACAAAGGGCAAACGTCCAGTCTGGTGGACCCCAGCCATTAACAAACTTTACTATAAGAGGAGAAAGCTATTACATGATAGAACAAAATCTATAAAAGGGAAGTCACCCCTGATCATTATTAGTAAAAAAATACGAGCACTCATAAAATCAACTAAGGCCAATTTTGAGAGAAAAATTGCCATGGATTCAAAGGACAATCATAAGACCTTTTTCACCTATGTTAGGAACCTAGGTGGAAACTCCCAGATATGCTCAGAATTAGTCCAAAATGATACAAAAATCACTGAACCCACAGACATTGCCAACATACTGGCAGACAGGTTCAGTGCAAACTTCACCCGCCTCTCCCCCACTAAAGGAAAGAACTATCCCAGCCGAGTGTAGCCTCCCGGACATCTCAAATGCGCAGGTGAAAGCTGCGCTCTCTAAAGCTAAAAACACAGCATCAATGGGACTGGATGGTGTCCCCGGCTGTGTGCTACACGAGCTAAATGAGGAATTAAACCCACACATAAGACAGCTGTTTAATCTCAGCCTTTCCACAGGATACTTGCCCAAGGAGTGGCGTACGGCAACTGTGGTCCCACTCCACAAAGGCGGCGCCTCTACGGACCCTGGTAATTACCGCCCCATAAGCTTAACAAGTCTAGTCTGCAAAGCTATGGAGAGGATCATAATGGAGCTCATAAGCAAAGATATAGGGGACTTGCAGACATTGGACCCGACCCAGTTTGGCTTTGTCAAGGGAAGATCATGCCTTTTGAACTTGGTCGACTTCTTCGAAACAGTCACCAAGGCCATTGATGAGGGAAAGGCAGTCCATACAGCCTACGACAAGGAAAAAATGTAGTAGATCCAACTCTAAAACAGTAATCCGATGATGTCGTCAGCACCACGTCTCCACAAAGCTCGGACAACCAAAGAAATAGAAACTTCACTTTATTCTGTACATAAAAGTAACAAAGAGCACAAAACGAGTGGTTAAGCGCTTTCGTCTGCTACATAACAGACTTCCTCAGAACCATGTTTACAATAGTAACAGCCCTATTTAAACAAATTTTGGCGCCAGAGGTCACATGACCCCTTGTTCCTTAAAGCACCATACTCCAAAGTAAAAAAGTTCAAAATTAGTTCAAAATACATCCTTCAATACGAGCTTGTACATTAAATGTACTTAATCCCTGGTTCCATTTAATTTGTAAAAATAAAACATTAAAGACAATCCATACTATACATTTTTAACAACCCTGAACACAATATGACTAATTGTCAGCAATATTCATCCACAAGTCACTAAAACCTGTCCATAAGTGTACTGCTGTAACTACACCTAGTACTATAGTTTAAAACTAACTAGTAACAATAAAATATGATATGATATGATGAAACCTAACAATAGTACCTAAAAATAGTACCTAAAGGATACAACTGTGTGTATATGTAATAAAATAAACCAACATAAAGGTTGAAAGGTTAAAATATACATAAGAGTTGTCGATCTGCATATACTCCTAAAAATTTAGGCCCACATCAGGGAATATACCATGAAGGTGTAAATGTATAAGTAGTGAAAAATGTAGGTGGAAAATATTGAGGTACAGGTTAATAGGGTTCCTAGGAAAAAAGAGATTGAAGTGCAGGTTAATAGGGTTCCTAGAAAAAAAGGGAATATGAGTGACCCGTTAACACATAGAAGGGAGGCAAGATGTGTTAAGTGTATTAAAATATGTTAAAATGTTAAAACCTGTACTTCTATGAAAAGTGCTTAATTGTATTGCTAAATAGCATAATGTTTTATTTTTATATGTACCGACATATGAATCGATAAATACAATATTTATAAAACTTAGTACATAGTTTATAATAAATGATGTATAAATACTAAATAAATATATAAATATATTGGTATATAAATATGTATATATATAAATAAATAAATATATAATTATAAATACATAAATATGTGTATAAAATATGTATAAATAAATACATAAATATATGTATATAAATATATAATATTGATGTATAAAAATAAGTACAACCTCACTTCCAAAATGTGTTGAAATAACATTAGTTCAAAGAATATTGAGGATGCCAAAAATACTAAGTGCCAGGTGACTTAAAAAATGCCAGGTTGTCTTAAAAAGATAACCTAAGGAGTTAGTATGAAAAATGTTCACATATTTAACTGTAGAAAGGGTTTTATACTTATAAAATCATTTAATCCAGGATATGTTGTTGCGTCACATAGGACACACAGTCCATACAGCCTACCTTGACCTTGCAAAGGCTTTCGACACAATACCCCACTCGGGTATTGTAGAAAAACTTACCAGCTTAAATGTAAACCCATATGTCACAAGATGGGTTGCAAACTGGCTTAAGGACAGAACCCACAGGGTTAGAGTTGCTGGCGCTGTCACTCCAAGCCAGTCACAAGTGGTGTTCCACAGGGCTCGGTCCTTGGCCCCCTATTGTTTGGCATCTACTTCTCAGAAGTACAGGCCAACATGGGGAGGACTTTGGCTGACAAAGTTTGCAGACTACTGCAAACTGGGCGCCATAGTGGAAAGTGCATCTGACACGGATATCCTTCAGAAGGGACTCGCGGAAACAGAATGCTGGTGCCAGAGCCATGGCCTGAAGTTAAACGAAAAAAAATGTATAGTCATACCCTTCGGGAAAAACAAGGTAACCCCAAGCTACCATATAGGTGGCAATCCACTAAGCACAGAAGAGGTTATCAGGGACCTGGGGACCCAGGTTGACAGTGGCCTTTCTTTTGACACTCGCTAAAGTGGTTAGAAAGACCTTCTACATTGCCCACCTGATCATGAAGGGATTCACATCCAGATCTAGTGATGTCATTGTTCCCCTGTACTCTTCACTTATCAGACCAATGATAGAGTACAATGCCCCATTTGGGATGCATCTCACCCGACATCTGCAGCAATTGGAGACCCCAAAAGTTCCTCACCAAAAGGATAAAGGGACTCCAAAATCTGTCACATGCTGCCAGATTGAAGAAACTCCAGCTCTATTCAGTCGCATACCGTCTGCTCAGAGGTGACATATGCCTGACATACAAGGCCATGTCCAACCCGGAATTAATGGACATGCTCCACCTCAAAAAAATCCAAATCCACCAAAACCACTAGAGCAAGCGACTTAAACCTTAGCACGGATATAAATAGGACGTGCTGGAGGGAGAGATTTATCACTCAGACTCCCTATGCTGTGGAATAAAATCCCGGTCCATGTGAGGCAGAGCACCTCGCTGACTCTGTTCAAGAGAAATCTAGACCTGTGGATGGGAGATCGTAGGTTTACCCCGGGAATCATATCTGTGTCACTGCTGGACAGAGGCACAACAAACTAATGGGCACAGTATTTTTTCATATAAGGGGTGGCGTAAGCCACAAAAATTTGGGCTAGGCTTATAAATGCCTTAGGGCAGATAGCCTAGTATAAACCTATGATAATCACCGCCATAGTAGTCAGGAAATGTGTGGGACACCATCACATAAGGGTTCTTATCCAGGAAAAAGTCCTTGTTCCCCTCTACTCTGCACTCAAGAATACAACGCCCCTTTTGGAATGTTCCTCAAGACATCTGCAGCAGCTGGAAAGGCCACAGAACTCCTCTCAGAGGATTACTGGCCTCAAACAGATGCCGTACACTGTCTCAAGCTCCAGCTTTAATCTGTAGCATATCGCCTACTCCAAGGAGATCTCTGCCTGACATATAAAGCTATGTTAAACCCAGAGCTGTTGACACTCTACACCTAAAGAAACCCCAATCCCTCCAAGCTTGCACACTCTAGGGACCTAAACCTTGTCACCACAGTAAACGGGACATGCTGGAGAGACAGGGGCACAGGAAATTGACTTTCTTGGGTGGCGTAAGCCAGGGAACCTTCTTGGCTAGGCTTACTTTGGCCCTTGGGCCGATAGCCTAGTACCTACCTGATACAAGCATCCATTAATGTTTGGAACCAGTCACGTTTTACAGGACTTTTAAAACCCTCAAACAAAAAAAAAACACAACTTAATACAAACACAACTATGTTCATCCTTCAAATGAAGTTTAATCAGCATAGTGCCTAATAACCTGAAGTTGAGATTATCCATGTCAGGCTGTCTTATCCCATCCATGTGAAAACTTGCATGGCTTCCAATTTTTTTTCTGCTTGTCTGCATGGAAATGTAAGAGAAGGTAGTCTTCTGTACCCTGAAAGATTAGCTGTATCTATATGTATCTATATGTATCTATATGTATCTATATGTATCTATATGTATCTATATGTATCTATATGTGTATATCCCTTGTCAGTCAAACATTACATAGCTCATTCCTCCTCCTGTGTGTGTAAGATCCCAGTGCTGGTTATATTTCTGTTACTGTATTCGCTACTTCTACTAGAGTTTGTTTAGACTCGGATTTCCATTTTCTCGTAGTTGCTTGTTTTGGCTGACACCATAATTAAACTTGAAAGGCCTTACTATTTCTAGGCCATTCAGATTAAGTGTTATAGTTAAACATAATTTTAATTGCACCAATTTGCTTACCCAGTATCTGGCAGAAGTCTGCAGGGAATCTTTTAAAGTCTTCCAATTTATGTGCTCAAAATGTTCCCACGTGCTTCTTTCTTCCCTATTACACCTCCAGCATTTGCTGTCTGAGATTTCTTTGGCATCTCAATTTGTGTTTTTATACCCCAAGTAAACTCTTCCAAGCAAAGATCCTAAAAATCAAGACTGTTGCATATGTGGGGAAACGTACATCTTCCCCATTGTATCTTTGTGAATTGCTTGTCCAATCTCTTCCCAATCCTTTATCTTCTGATAGTCTTATGCTCTTAAGTATTCATTTTAACAGCAGCTTCTGTTCTTATTGGCCTTTTCTTATTCTGCTACCCCCCCCCCTTTTTGTGCTCCCGGTACCTTGATTCTTTCTCTGCTCCCGGTACCTTGATTCTTCTCTCTCTGCTCCCGGTACCTTGATTCTTCTCTCTCCGGTACCTTGATTCTTCTCTCTCTGCTCGGTACCTTGATTCTTCTCTCTCTGCTCCCGGTACCTTGATTCTTCTCTCTCTGCTCCCGGTACCTTGATTCTTCTCTCTCTGCTCCCGGTACCTTGATTCTTCTCTCTCTGCTCCCGGTACCTTGATTCTTCTCTCTCTGCTCCCGGTACCTTGATTCTTCTCTCTCTGCTCCCGGTACCTTGATTCTTCTCTCTCTGCTCCCGGTACCTTGATTCTTATCTCTCTGCTCCCGGTACCTTGATTCTTCTCTCTCTGCTCCCGGTACCTTGATTCTTCTCTCTCTGCTCCGGTACCGTGATTCTTCTCTCTCTGCTAGCGGAACCTTGATTCTTCTCTCTGCCCCGCACCTTGATTCTTCTCTCTCTGCTCCCGGTACCTTGATTCTTCTCTCTCTGCTCCCGGTACCTTTTACCCCCCTATTGGCAGAATCTCCTTTCTCCATTCCTGTGTTGTCTTGAGGATCTGTATCCAAAATCCAGTCTCTCGTTTCTTGAGTGCCCCCTCCCTGTTTCACAATCACCCCTTCCCACTTTGAATTATAGGTTTCAGCTTGTGCTATTCATAGAAGCCTTGACTGTGTAGCTCTGAAATAAACCTTCAAATCTGGTAATCCCAAATCTCCCAGTTCAGTTGGAAGAATCTGCTTATCCCACTTGACAGTTTGTTTCTCCCATATAAAGTAATTCAGCTTTTTATTAATCTGCAACTTCTCTATGTGATAAATATGCCTAAGCCTGTATAAAACTAAACTGACTAAGCATTTTAACTGCTTGTATCTTGCTATTCATATCATTATTAGAGCTTATAGTGTCTCAGATTGCATTGTGTTTAGTCTCTTCACATATACCCTTAACTGCCACACCAAAATCTGCATATACTGTGATCTTTGTACTTTCACACCCACCCAACAACCCAGTATGAAAACCTTGTAACTTAAACTTTGCTAGGTTTTCTGTTTTTTGCACTGTAATGCCTACATTTCTTAATACCAAAAAAAGGAAGAGAAGGCATTTGTTTACTTCAATAACTTTCACATACAATAAATATTTGCCTGTAATATATACAGTTTATATTGTGAACTTTAATCACACTTAAGAACAGATTCTTTCAGTTACCCCTTTTTCTTTCTCTCCCATTAGTCCTCCAAAACATTAATGGCATCAATTCAGGCAAATGCTTTTCAGCTTCACAAGTTTAATATGGTCAACATGTCCACTATTCTCTACTTATTCTTAAAGTTGTATTAGCAAATGTGTGTGCTTTGCAGTCTTGCTTTTATTCACTAATTTCAGCGTTGCTGGTCTTTTCATTTCTGTATCCATCCCCAGTTTTCTGGTTCACCTTTTCAAGGTACTGCCGATGTCAATCTTGTATCTCTCACACGTTCCTTTTGGAACAGTGGAAAAGGTTCTGTGTTTTTTATTATAGAATGAGAAGCATAGTTTCCTTCTGCTTGATGGCTCACTTTTTGCTGCACAAACTTCTGCCTTTCCCCCTTAGCCTGTTCAGTATCAAATGATTATCTTCAAGGGAAAAAAAGTATTCTGAAGATGGATGGATATAGCAGGTTGAGAGGCCGTATGAGATTCAACATTCCCTGATAAATGGAATGGGTTTCTTTTGCTTGGTGTAACATTTTCCTCAGTGCCTCCAACTTTTAATACTTTGACATTTTGCCACAGTTGTCAGAATCCACTCACTACTGGTAGGTTTGCCTCTGTACTAGTAAAGGTATTGCCTTCTTTTTCATGGCCAGATTTGTAGCATACACGTTGTGTGCCCTTTCAGTTAAGTTCCTGCTGTGGAATAACCGTGCTGTTACTAGGCTACTAGCCATAGAACCTTTACAAGCATAGCCATGTTAATCCCAAGTATCCCCATTTATTTTGGGGTAGTTCGCAAAACAAACTTATGAACAGAGCGGGTCTGTGATCAACACTTGCGGGACATGGGTGCCACCCTATGGATGAATTTGTGGTCTCCCATCCAGTTATGTTAAGAAGCATTTTGGGTTGAAGAGCACTATTTTTATGTGAACAGGAACTCTGTTTCAGAGAAGCAATGACTTTTTTGGAGATGGGTCTCTCTAGTATGAACTGTTAATGTCACAAGCTATGTTGAAATCCCTAGAGCGAGTGACTGTGCTATTTGACTTGCAGATGTGCAGCAGTTCCATTAGGACATGGTGCCCAATAGGCCAGACAAGTCACCTCTGCAGCCTATAAGATGCAGAGTTAAGTGACAGGGCTTTCAGCCTGTCCATGTAGGACATGATTTTGGTGTCCCTGTATTTTCTTGGTGAGAAACCTGAGGTCTCCCCAGCTGCTGCAGGTGTCTGAAGTACATGTTAAAGGGTGCATTGTTGGATGTTTTGCCTTTACTTATGGGGTGTGCAACCTGAAAGGCTTTCCTTTCTATTGTGGAAACTTGGTGATCAAAGTTCAATTGGGTCACCCTGTGTTCCCAAGTCTCCAACCACTGGGTTGGAAGTTGGGGGGGGGGGTGCTGTCAATATTGTAATTTGTAAGTTCTGTTTTGCCAAAGAATTTTAAGACAATGGTTTTGGTGCCAACCATTTGTTTGTTAGCCCTTGTAATATGTTGACATAGTTGGGGTACTTGGTGATTGCTCACAGTTTGCAGTCTGCAAACTTGGTGATCCAAAGGCATCTAATTTGGCCTGGTTTTCTGAGAAATGGATGGGGCCCAGCGTAGACCTCTGTAGTACTCCACTGGTGGAGGTGAAGTCACCAGTTTTGACTGTGTTGTTGGTGAGCCAATTGGCTACCCATCTAGTAACGAGTTTGATCTGTCTGGGTGTTTCTCAACGGTGCCAGAGTGGATGGTTGTCCAAAGCCTTGGCAAGTTCAGCAGGCAGTGTGCACTGTCTTGCACTCATCCGTGGCTTTGGTGACCTCAAAGTCCACCAGGTTTAATGAGCGTGATCTACCCTAAAGCTAAACTGGGTTGGGTCCAACATTTGGAGGTTGCCTATTTCTTTGACAAGATCCATGATTCTTTCCATGGCCTTGCAGATGAAACTGGTTAGACTTGTGGGTCAATAGTTCCCAGGGTCAGTTGATATGGGGGGGGTTGCTGTTCAGACTTCTGTTTTGCAGGAACACAGCCAGTTCTCAAGCTATGATTAGAGAACTCCAAGTGGGTCTACTACGTCTTGTTTTAGATGCAATCTGGTCCCATTGAGGTTGTGTTTTTGGCCGTGGTGAGTGCAGAGGTGAGCTGTTCTCTAGACTTGCCAGGCAGAGGGCAAGTGTTGGGTATGTTTTGGGATATGGTAGGTGGGGATAGGGGGTGAAGTTTGCTGAAAGTGTCAGCTAGCAGGTTGCCAATATCTTTGTGTAGTATGAGTGATCCATGTTTACAACCAGTTCAGTACATAGTTGAGCATTCCTATTTAGACTTAGTTAAAATTTTAATACAGCCTCCATCTCCTTATTTCTCTGCTACAGCAGGAAATCATTTTTTTGTGGTCTGCAATTCTACTTTTTTTTTTTTTTTTTTTTTTCTCCTTGCGGACACATTTAGCCAGCCTTTTCATTTCAGCCTGTGATTGCAGTTTTATTAGCTCACCTAAATGTTTAAAGCTTCTGTTTTTTTCTATGTTTTTGTCTATTTAAGAAATGTGCATAATGGAGTATTTAAGCAGTATCCCATGCCTGGCTGTGGGGAATGCTGGGTTTACCCACTGTTGGTGTGGTTTGGTCGAGGGCGAAGAATTACTCACACCCAGAAGTGGGTTCAATGACCTTATTTAAGAAAAAAAATACGTACTTTTTCTTTAATGTCCTTGTATAACAGTGCCGTGCTGTCCTTCTGCCGCTGCACAGCTCCGCTTTGTCATTGCTTATGTACTGCACATGTGTTTGGAACTTGCATACCCAGTACATCAGTTCTTGGGGAAAATAAGCAACGGAGAAAAGTCTGTTGCTATTTTTTTTTACCATTAAAATTAAAGAATATTTCGATGGAAAAAGTCCGGACGGCTGGACCTCTTCAGTTTAATATACTAAACGGGCACGCTGGTTGCGCTGGCCAATCAACGTGCTCATTTTACGATATCTGCCAGTCATTGTATAATAGCTATGAGCACATTTTACACCCCCCCCCCCCCAAAGATTATTTGAAGCCTTGGCTTGCAGTAAAGCTGGGAGCTTGAACTGGTTTTCTTGCTGAACGGTTGCAGGATTCTTCCCAGTCTTGTTTTCTACATCCTTTCTAAGTTTAGTTTCTTTCAGGCTGGTCTTTGCTGGCAGTGTACATAGCCAGTAACTGAGTTTTACTCAAGCTGACAATATTACACATTTGAATTCCTGCTCAGAAAGTGGAAGTGCTGAAGTTAAGCTGTTGTTCAGTGTGCAGCCATCTTGGAAGTTCTGTGGTGTCCATTCTAGTAAATTCTTAATACTACTTGGATGCCTGTTTACTGAAGTCTTGCAGCTGGTACTTGGCAAGAAGGCCTGTTACTAGAAAATCATATTGGCAAATGGAAAAGGATTGCTTTCCTGTGGTCTCATCCTTTATCAAGGTTTGTTTTTTGGCAATTTCAGCATGCCTTCCCATGTCCACTCTTGAGGGTATCTGATTTGAGACCTGCAAGAAAACCAGTGTAGTCTCCCTGGGATCTTAATTTTCTGTTACAGTAGCAAACACTTGCTTCTTTTGAACCAATTTGTGAGACTGACCTTAGATTCTCAGTATGGAAAGCAGTTTTATTGGTTGCTCTGACCTCTGCTAGAAGTGTATCTGAGTTGCAAGCTATTATGGTGGGTCAACCTTCTCCATTGCCAAACACTCCCATCTCCTGGTGTTCCAAGGTATGAAGTATCCTCTGCATATAGGGTTAAGGGGTGTCCACAGACTTAATTTTGTCAAGATCATACTGAATCTTTCAGAACTTCTGATTTTTCTTGTGAAGGTAAGGAGGAAAATCCTGTCTGAAGGTAAAAAGGGAAAACCTGTCTGAAACCATTAATTCCAAATGGTTGCCTCCTGCTGTTATCTTTTATTCCCACCACAGCAAAACTGTTCAGGCAGGGTTGAGGTGGATTCTGCAATGGCCAGAAAGGGTTGGACTCCCCCAAGTGTGTTAGAAACTACCAGACTCTGTCATTGTCCATGTTGAAGTGAATGACTTGATATGTACCTCCTGGACTACATGGAAGAGCTCTCTGTGGCCCAGGCAGTTATGACTGTAGCCCTGAGTAGCATCCTGCCTTCACCCAGAATACCACGATATTAAGGGCAAAATAATTGGCTAAGCTTCTGGTGTCATTCAAAGGGGATCCAGTATCAGTCTGCCTGGGACGACATGATTAACAGACTACTATGCTTTGCCAGAGATGGGTCTGCACCTGTCGCCCCTGGGATTCAGGTTACTGGCTAAGGCTCTTGCCACCCCTATAGTGCCTTTTTTTAGGCAAAGTTCAAAGGACAAAACCACCACCGTAACTGGTACAAGCATGCAAAATCTGAAGGTAATGCTACTCAATACTAGAAGTCTAAACCTGAAAATGCACACTCGAGGCACTCCTAAAAATGGAGAACATAGATATCTTTGCAGTAACTGAGACCTGGTTCAAGGCTTGAGAGCACCCCTGCAATAACAGACTGCAACTCTTACCACACTTTTCGGACACCAAGCCAGGATCGAAACACTAAAGGTGGAGTGTCCATATTCACACCACCAGGCTAGTTGTCCAACACAATGCTTCTGAAATTCTCCAGGTGCAACTAACACTAGGTAAGACTGCAATCCAAATTGTAGCTTGCTATAGATCCCCCACCATGCCCCAAGATTCTCACTACACCTTTCTAAACATACTAGAAAATGCTGATAAAACCAAATGACCTAATACTGGGTGATTTCAAAACTATCCTGCCATTAACTAGGAAAACTCGTGTACAAACACCTTTGCCCAGCAGTTCTTGGAATTCATAAATTCCAGCGCCCTGGATCAACTAATGCATAGTCCCACCAGGGGCTCCAATATCCCAGACCTGGTAATTACCAACATGGGAAATTGATGCTCCACACCTATGGTCACCCCCTCGTTGGCCAGGTCCGACCATAATCTAATCACCCTTTTAACGTCCACATCCCACCCCTCCGTAAGAACCTCCATAAAAAAACTTCTCCACAGCCACCTTCATGCTACTAAAGTCTGAAGTGACAAACTTCATGTCACTCATGCAGGTGGGAACTGAAAGTTCGACTGAGTCCTACACTAAGGCACTGTACGAGCACATCCACTCATGCATGAATTGTGCAGTCCCAAATAGAACCAAGATGCTCTCCTCCAAAAAAAAAAAAAGGAAGGCAATCTGGTGGTCCCCTGCCATAAACTTTACACCAAAAGGAAGAAACTGTTGTAGAAAAGAAGAAAATCCCACAATGCAAAAAAATCCCTTACCAGCCTCTGTAAGAAGCTGAGATCTCGTAAAATCCTCCAAAGCTAGTTACCAACCTAAAGTTGCCAAAGATTCCAAAGACCACAAAGCATTCTGTGACTGTCAATCTAAATGGCAATGCTCAGATCTGCTCTGAGCTACAACAGAATGGCATTAAATATACTGATCCCAAGGATACTGCTAGTATCTTGGCAGATCAATTCAATGCCAACTTCATCCCCTCTTACCCCCTAAATGCCCATCTTAATACTGGAAGATTGCAATTCCAGTAATTGGTGGCCACAAAGGTAAAAAAACGCACTCTCCAAAGCTTAGAATACCGCATCCAAGGGACCAGATGACATCCCAGGCTGTGTACTACATAGACTACAAAATGAACCAGCACCTCTAAGTGTCATGTTTAATCATACCCTCACCTCAGGCTTTGTGCCCACTGAGTGGCGCACAGCTACAGTTATCCCACTCCACAAGGGGGATCCACCTTGGATCCTGAGAACTACTGCCCCATCAGTCTGACTAGCCTGATCTGCAAGGACACGGAACATATGATGGAACTTATATATTGGCAACCTTCAAACACTAGACCCCACTCAGTTTGGGTTCGTGAAGGGCTGATCTTGTCTCCTGAACCTGATTGACTTCTTCCAATCTGTCTCCAGAGCTGTGAATGAGGGTAAGGCAGTCCACATAGCCTAGCTGGACCTCGCCAAGGCTTTTGTCACCATCCCCCACTATGGAATCATAGATAAACTTAAGCTGGGCATTAATCTCTACGTCATGCGATGGGTTGCCAGCTGACTTACTGACAGAACCCACACTGTAAAAGTAGCTGACTCCAAATCCAGCTCCAGACAAGTGGAGTACCTCATGGTTCAGTCCCGGGACTGCTCTTGTTTGGCATCTACTTCCCCGAAGTACAGGCCAACACTAAGGTACTCCTGGCTAACCCAAGTTTGCAGTTGACTGCAAACTGGGAGCCATTGTATCCCCAAATGATGTGGATACTCTACAAAAGGGCCTTACAGAAACAGATGCTTGGTGCCAGAGCCATGGGCTCAGTGCCAAGAAATGTATAGATGTTAAGTTGTCTATCTCGCCTTCATTCTTGCTGGATGGGTTCGGAGCCGACCTCGGCTCCGACTCGGCCACTCTAAAAGCTCGAGAGTTGGTTCCACCGGCTCGAGGCTCCCCTTATATCCCACAATGCTAGGCGGTATTACCTCAGATCTCGTTTGCCGCTACAGCTATCGAGACGTGTTGCTTCACCGGCTTCAGGTTAGTGTAGGAGATAGTTTAGAAAAATTGATTAAAAACCCTTTAAACTAGTTTTCCATACAGTTTCCCCTTAACTTAAGGTATTTTATCCCGTTCTAGTTCTTAACCTTTTTTTACCTCAAGAACTTAATATGTTCTTCCCTTAGGCCTTCGGGCCCTCCCACCCCCTTGGAGTGTGTGTGTTTTTCTGTAGGGTCTTATAACACTAAATACTAATTTATTTAGTTTAAGTTTTCTTTTTTAGTATATAGTGTAATTGGTGTTTGTGTTTGTGTGTGGTTACACTTGTTCCTTGATATGTCCAAGGATTCGAAGGTCTCAGGCTTCAAGAAGTGTGACTCGTGCTGTCAGAAAATGTCTGACAGACTGTCACACTTGTGTGTACTGCCTGGGACCTTTACACCTGCAGGACTCTTGTGCTGTATGCCATGGCTTCAGCCCTAGAGTCCTGCAGGAAAGAACAAGCTCATCTTAAGGGGCTTGCTTAAGCCTGAGGGTCCCCCGACTGCTTCTTCGGGTAAACCCTCTAAGGCTCCTAGGTCTTCGACTCCATCTACTGAGTCGACGCCTAAGACATCAAAGTCTGCTACAACATCGGCTCCGGCTGGAGCCGATGAGATGCGAACTGCTACTTCTGTGGTTCCCTCGGCTCCGGCTGGAGCCGAGGCATTGGAATTATCTGAGTCTGCTCCGATCAGACCATCGGAACCGACATCTAGAGAGAGGTCCAGGTCACCATCCCTTGGCTCCGTTCATTCGGCTCCAGCATCTCCCTTGCTGTCTGAACGGAGCCATAGATCTCACTCCTCTAGGTCATCGGGGCTTTCTGATCATGACCTTCAGAGGGTAGTGAGTCGACTTAAGTCCGAGGCACTGGCCCAAATGCTTCAGAGCCCGACTCATCAGTCGATGCTTCACCCTGTCCCTCAAAATGTTCCTCCTCCGACTCCTTTGAGCTCGGAGCCGGGGCGTTTCGGAACCGAGACTGTGGTAGCGTCGGAACCGATACAATTGTCTTCGGTTCTGTCGTCGGCTCCGATTTCTTCCTTAGAAGAATCTCTGTGCCGGGCTTCCCTCGTCAGCTCCGAGGGGGTGAGTGGTATCGGACCCTTGTCTGACCCCGCTCTCCCTCTCGGCGCTTCGGCACTGGAGTTCGGCTCCGACATCGGCCTCTGAGCCATCGCTGTCTGTGCCGAGGGAGGTTTTCAGCTTTTCGGAGCGGGGACCTTTGGCTCTGCCTGACAGAGGTGCCTTCGAGGTCATGCGGAGTGTGTTGGATCCCGGTTCAACACCAGTCAGCTCCGGCCGTCCCTCCCTCTTCGGTGCCTCAGGTTATGTCTGCTCACTCCCTCATCCCAGACCGCAGAGAGCCAGCTCTTCAAGAATCCCCTGTGGGGATCTCATCCTCTTCCGAGGCCTCTCCTGAATTGGCAGGGGAGCCCCCTAGGAAGAGAAAGTGTAAGAGGAAGCACATAGACTCACCTGAGTCTGTCACCTCTGACACGGATTTAGAGGATTCCGAGGGTTCCCCCCGTTCCCCTTCTGAAGATGTCTCCTTTGCAGACATTCTAGAGATCCTGAAACAGAGGGGAAATTGGCCAGCCCTTAACCCTTCGGAGGATGAATCTGTGTATCTTGAGGCGTTTGGCGCTCTCCCTTCCTCCTGGGTGTCCCCCCCCCCTTGATCCCCTCATGCAGGTGGTAGCTAAAAAGGCTTGGATGGCTCATGACTCTGTGGACCCCACCCCCAGGAGACCTTCAAAGTTTATCACAGCACCAGCAGATAAGCAATTTCTGACTAAGGGAGTTTCTGTGGATGCTATGGTGGTATCTGCCGCCACTAGAAGGAGCTTAGCTGATCCTTCGGTGCCTGTCCATCCCCCTAACAAGGAATCTAGGTCTATGGACAGGTACGGGAAGCAAATGTTTTCGTCAGCGACCTTTGCTATGCGTTCGCTGAACTACCTCTGTCATTTCACTCTTCTTCAAAGAGACTTGATCAAGGAAGCAAGTGAGATGTTAAAGGATCCTACAGCTGCGGGTTTTCAGGACAAGATGAACGCTCAGCTGGCTACCCTAAATTCTATAGTTAACTCCTCCATGCGTCTCCTTTTATATGCGGCTGATGGAGCGAGCAGAGCCGCAGGGACAGGTGTAGCCTTACGCTGGCATGCCTGGATGCGGCTATGCAATTTTGCGGACCCCCTTAAAACGTCTTTTACTAATTCCCCGTTTGATGGATCATCCCTCTTTGGTCCTCAAGTGAAAGAAACCTTGACTAGGTGCGAGACGGATGGCAAAACTCTTACTGCTGTCGGAGTCCGTTTTTCTACTCCTTCTAGGCCTTACCCCAAAGGCCAGAAAAGTGGGAAAATGTGGTTCCGCAAACAATCTCAAGGGACTTTGCCTGACGCACAGTCGATTACCCTCCAGAGGCAGAGGGGGGAACAATAATGGTAGACGTCGCCCTAGAGGCAGGGGGGGGTCCGCAGAACCAGGGCAATTGAGAAACCTTTTCCGATAAGCCCTTCCAGCATCCCTGAGGTGTTGCCAGACTGGCCACCTTTGGAGGCAGTCGGGGGAAGATTGTCACTGTACCCAAAAGCCTGGCGATCCCTAACTCAAGACAAGTGGGTACAGTCCATTTCCGAAGGCTATTCCATTCCGTTCTTTCGCATTCCAAATCAATCAAAAAAATCCCTTCCAGATGTTCCACCCGCTCAAAGGGATCAAGCAGCGTTGGGAATATCAAAGTTGCTTGCAAAAAGAGCCATTCAGCCAGTGCCAGCAGACCAGCAAGGATCCGAAATCTACTCCAAGTTCTTTTTGGTTCCAAAGAAAATGGGACTGGAGACCCATTTTGGATCTCTATCTTGAACAAGTCTGTCAAGAAAACAAGATTTCGGATGGTCACGCTACAATCCATTCTACCCCTATTGGGAAAGGAACTGGATGTGCTCTGTAGACCTCCAGGATGCGTACTATCATATAAAAATGAACAGACGCTCCAGGAGATTCCTCCGCTTCAGGCTGGGAACCAGTCACTTTCAATTCAGAGCCCTGCCCTTTGGACTCACCACTGCCCCCCGGGTGTTTACCAAATGCATGGCGGTGGTAGCTTCTCACCTGAGACGTCAAGGATTCCAGGTGTTTCCATACTTAGACGACTGGCTCCTCACAGCTCCTACCAAGCTGCTTCTTCTACTTGCCAGAGACTACACCTTTCGCATTTTTCAAAAGTTAGGCATCTCAAATTGCGAAGTGTCTGTTTATCGCCTTGTCGTGCTATTACCTTCATAGGCACAAATCTAGACAGTCAACATGTCTGCGAGACTCAGACCAAAGAATAGCAGACATACACAAACTAGTCTCCCTTCTCTTCCACAGCAACAGAGTCAGTCAGATTAGTTCTGAAAGTCCTGGGGATTATGGCGGCTGCTATCCCTCTACTTCTATTAGCCAGATTTCACATGAGAATCCTTCAATGGATGCTCTTCATACAATGGTCGTACCAACAACTTCCGATGTCCCACACCATTGTGATTACGCAAGCATGCAAGAATCATCTTCTTTGGTGGATTTCTTCCCCCCAGCTCTTCCTAGGAAGACCCTTTGTTCCTCCCCCTCCGGTTGCTACTCTGACAACGGATGCCTCCCTGATCGGGTGGGGGGGGGGGGCATTATCAGGGCAGAACAGTCCAGGGCATATGGCAACCAGACGAACGCCACTTACATATAAATGTTCTAGAGATGAGAGCAGTGCTTTTAGCATTGCAAGCCCTTCAAGACTCTCTTCCCTTGGGAACGATAGCACTTCAGACGGACAGCATGTCTGTAGTGTGGTATATCAACAAACAAGGCGGAACCAGGTCCTACCCCCCTATGCCGAGAAGCACTCAGACTGTGGCAATGGGCGATTTCTTCTCAGCGTTTTCTGATAGCAACGCACATCCCTTGGAAGTCCAATCTTATCGCGGACAAGTTGAGCAGAGCTATCCTCATGCCTCACGAGTGGTCTCTGAAAGATTCTATCTAGGAGAAAATTTTTCTCAAGTGGGGTCAGCCTTGCTGCGACCTTTTTGCTACTCCCCAAAACAGCAAGTGCAAAGACTATTTCACCCTCTTCCCGTTACCAGGCCAGCCCAGCAGAGACGCTCTAGTCCAAGTTTGGCCCCGGGGACTTCTGTATGCATTCCCTCCCTTCCCACTAATCTCTCAAGTGATACAGAAAGCTATCGCTCAGAAGGCTTCATTGATCCTCATTGCTCCTTACTGGCCTCTACAGGTTTGGTTCCCCTTTCTACATCAATTTCTGTTGGAGCAACCTTGGCATCTGGACCTAGTTCCAGATCTTTTGATCCATCAATCGGGTCAGTTACATCGCTCCCTCCCCTCTCTGAACCTCACTGCTTGGTTCCTCCAGTTCCAACCTTAGCCAGGCTTCCTCAAATATCTCACTCTGTTCGGGATATTTTGATAGCTTCCCATAAATCTTCCACTCGGAAGATTTATCTGAGTAAGTGGAAACATTTTGCCTATTAGGCTCAAGAAAGGGACATGGATCCCTTCACTGCTCCCATCCAAACAGTCCTTGATTTTCTATCTGAACTTTTCCATGCAGGTTCATCTCCTTCTACCCTTAAAGTTCAATTGGAAGCTATATCTAACTTTCATGTGGGCATCTCAGATTCTGCCATCATGTTTCAAGCTTTGCAAAGCTTTCTTGAAAGGAGTTTTTCTTAAACCTCCTGTAAGAACTCCTCCTCCTTCTTGGGACCTTAATTTAGTTCTCACATCTTTGATTCTTCCCCCTTTTGAACCTGCAGCTTCCTGTTCAATGAAATTGCTATCCTGGAAGACTCTCTGATAGCCATTACTTCAGCTAGAAGGGTCTCAGAGCTTAATGCACTCAGCAGTCGACCACCGTATCTGTTTCATGAGGACAGAGTATCCTTACGGACCAAGCCATCCTTTTTACCTAAAGTAGCCTCTGCAGCAAATCTAAATCAAAACATAGACCTTCCTGTGTTTTTTCCTAACTTTTCTAACAGGTCTGAACAAATATTGCATTGGCTAGATGTTCATAGTCAATTAAGGTATTTGGACAGGACCAAACAGATCAGAAAAACTGACCAGTTTGTCTCTTATGCAGAAAGGGCCTTGCAGTTTCGAAGGCATCACTCTCCAGATGGCTAACATCCCTGATTTCCTTTGTATATGAAATTAGACACAAAAAATTACCTGACAAACCTAAGGCTCATTCGACTAGAGCTTTGGCTACCTCTATAGCTTTCCAAGACAGGCTGCCTATTGATACCATTTGTGCAGCAGCTACATGGGCTACTCCTCACACTTTCATTTCTCATAAGTTGGATTTAGCTTCTAGACATAGAGCTAATTTTGGTTCCACTATACTCAAGAGTCTGTTCCGATAGGCCACCCGGGACAAGGTGCTAGGGACGCGGTCCCATCCAGCAAGAATGAAGGCGAGATAGACAACTTTAGAAGTTATGTTCTTACCATAACGTTCCATGTTAGTTGTTTTCTTCTCGCCTTCTTTCTTGCGTCCCACCCTCCTTCCCCCTAGCCTGGACAGACCTAGAGGAGTTTGTTTGTGACCTCTCTTTCTACCACCTCTGTCATATATATGTATATGCTATACTATGCATATATTCCCTCATCAGGTTTCAGGTCACCTTCTTCCTTCCTGTTAGAGGTGGGTTTTCCCATTTCCAGTAGCTGGATTTATTATTGGCTGGATTTATTATTGGCTGGGCCTAGCTTACAAACGAGATCTGAGGTAATGCCGCCTAGCATTGCGGGATATAAGGGGAGCCTCGAGCCGGTGGAACCAACTCTCGAGCTTTTAGAGTGGCCGAGGTCTGCTCCGAACCCATCCAGCAAGAAAGAAGGCGAGAAGAAGACAACTAACATGGAACGTTATGGTAAGAACATAACTTCTATTTTTCCCCTTTGGGGAAAAACATGTACCCTTGAATTACCACATAGGTGGCAGTACACAACACCAAAAGTGTGATAAGAGACTCAGGGCCACAGGTGGACAGTGGTCTCACCTTCAATAACCACATTGTCACAACAGTCAGGAAATCCTGTGTGGCACACCTAATCACTAAGGGCTTTTCATCCAGAAAAAGGCCATTTTCCCGCTGTATTCATCCCTCGTTCGCCCCATTATAGAAAACAATGTCCCATTTGGTATGTACCTCTCAAAACATCTGCAACAACTGGAAAGGCTGCAGAAATACCTCACCTAAAGCAGATGCCCTATGCTGACCGCCTTTAACTCCATCTATATTCTGTCGCATATAGTCTACTCAGGTGATCTCTGCTTAACATCTTAACATACAAGGCCATGTCAAACCCAGATCTCGTGGACATGCTACACTTTTAAAGAAATCCCGATCCCTCCGCCATATGCTCCAGAGATCTAAACCTTATCACAATAAACAAAACATGCTGGATGGATAGGTTCCTGACCCACGGACTCGCCAGACTCTAATAGACTGCCCATACATGTAAAGCTTTACCAGAAAGGCTCATCCAGACTCTGCTACACTTTGCTGTGAAGGAAAGGTTAGTTTGCTGTTATTTTTTGTATTTCTGTATTGCCTTTCTATATTTTGAATACTGTAGTTTGTTTTCTTTATCTTGTGTTTTGCTTGCATTCTGTTTTAAACAGCATATTAAAACTTCAAAAGAGACCACAGCTCTCTCTGTTCTGAGTCAAGCAGAATTTTTCCCTCCCACCCATTTAAGTTGTCTTTTTAAATACCACTGTCTTTCTAGTTGCCCGCCTCTTATGTTAATCTGACCATATATCTCATTTCTCTCTACTTTCACTGGCTTATGTGAGTAATCACAAAACCATCACTTTTGAAATCCCACCCCTTCAGTTATTTAAATTTATTGGCCATCCTACAGTATTTCATAGTACCAAAATACAAAAGTAACCACCCCTTTCAGTCCATCTTGCTGTTTTAAAAATAGTAACTCTCCACTAAACCTTAACTTTTTAAACAGGTAAAACTGAAGTTACCTACTTTCATATCTAACTTCTCTAGTTCAAGGCTCCTGAGAGCACCCCAGCACTATCAGGTTTTACCTCATATCATGCGTTCCGGCCCCAAAATCCGGACAACACCAAGAAAGGAGGGGGGGTATCCATATTCATCAAGGACACCCACACCTCAAGACTGGTGGCAACGCACGATGCATCGGAGACCATCCAGGTGCAATTAACCATAGGCAAGACTGCTCTGCAAATTGTAGCATGTTACAGGCCACCCTCACAAACTCAGGAACCTCATATGGCCTTCCTGAAAACACTAGAGGATAAATGTATCACCAAACACCATCATACTAGGTGACTTCAATTACCCTAATATAGACTGGGAACACTACTCAAGCCCAAACACCCTAGCCCAAAAGTTCCTGGAATTCATAAACTCAAATGCCATGGAACAACTAGTCACCATCCCCACAAGAGGAGAAAACATACTTGATCTCATCATCACGAACATGGGAGCACAATGTTCAACACCGGAAGTATACCCCTCACTGGTGAGATCAGATCACAAACTAATCTCGCTGGAGGTCCTCATCCCACCCCACCTGAAATAAAAAGACCACAGTAAAGAACTTCTCGAAGCCGACTTCACACTTCTAAAGACTAGTGTGGTCTCCTTTAAGGCCCCGAGTCATGGAAAACAGTACTCAAGCCACTGAATCACTTACAAATGCCTTCTACCAGCACCTGCAGGACTGCATGGATAAGGCAATCCCAAGCAAAACAAAGACGCTTTGTACCAAAGGCAAGCGTCCAGTCTGGTGGACCCCAGCCATAAACAAACTCTACAACAAAAGGAGGAAGCTACTACAAGGTAGAGCAAAATCCTTAAAAGGTAAGACACCCTTGATCACTAAGTAAAAAAACTAAGAGCTCTCATAAAATCATCCAAAGCAAATTTTGAGAGAAAAATAGCTAAAGACTCAAAAGACAATCATAAGGCCTTCTTTAGCTATGTTAGAAACCTGGGAGGAACCTCCCAGATATGCTCAGAACTAGTTCAAAATGATGTGAAGATTACTGATCCTACAGACATTGCCAACATACTGGCTGACAGGTTCAGTGCAAACTCCCCCCCCCCAAAAGGAGAGATATCTATACCAAGCGATTGCAGCCCCCCAAACATCTCCAACGCCCAAGTGAGAACTGCTCTCCAAAGCAAAAACACAGCATCCATGGGACCTGATGGTGTCCCCGGCTGTGTGCTCCACGAACTCAATGAGGAATTAAACCCACAGCTAGGACAGCTGTTTAATCATAGTCTTACCTCTGGATACGTACCCAGGAGTGGCGCACTGCAACTGTGGTCCCACTTCACAAAGGCGGTGCCTCCACCGACCCTGGAAATTACCGGCCCATTAGCTTGACAAGCCTTATCTGCAAAGCCATGGAGAGGATCATAATGGACCTCCTAAATAAAGACATAGGGAATTTGCAGACTTTGGATCCATCCCAGTTTGGCTTTGTCAAAGGCAGATCATGCCTTCTAAACTTGGTTGACTTTTTCAAACAGTCACCAAAGCCATTGATGAGGGAAAGGCAGTCCATACAGCCTACCTCGATCTGGCGAAGGCCTTCGATACAATACCCCACTCGGGTATCATTGAAAAACTCATCAGCTTAAATGTTAACCCATACATCACAAGATGGGTTGCAAACTGGCTGAGTGACAGAACCCACAGGGTCAGAGTTGCTGGCGCCATGTCAGACTCAAAGCCTGTCACAAGTGGTGTACCACAGGGCTCAGTCCTGGGCCCACTCTTGTTTGGCATCTACTTTTCTGAAGTACAAGCAAACACAGGAGGGTTATGGCTGACAAAGTTTGCAGATGACTGCAAACTGGGCCATAGTAGAAAACACATCTGACACAGATATCCTTCAGAAGGGTCTCACAGAAACGGATAACTGGTGCCAGAGCCATGGCCTAAAGTTAAATGCCAAAAAATGCATAGTCATACCCTTCGGGAAAAACAAGGTTACCCCTAGCTACCAAATAGGTGGCAATCCACTGAGCATAGAAGAAGTTATCAGGGACCTGGGGACCCAGGTTGATAGTAGTCTGTCATTCGACACCCATGTAGCTAAAGTAGTTAGGAAGACCTTCTACATTGCCCACCTTATGAAGGGATTCTCATCTAGATCAAGGGAGGTCATAGTCTCCCTATACTCATCACTCAGACCAATGATTGAGTACAATGCCCCATTCGGAATGTATCTGACCCGACACTTGCAGCAGCTGGAGAGGCCACAAAAGTTCCTCACCAAAAGGATAAAGGGTCTCAAACATCTGTCCTATGCTGCCCGACTGAAAGAACTCCAGCTCTATTCAGTCGCTTACCGCTTGCTCAGAGGTGACCTTTGCCTAACATACAAGGCCATGTCAAACCCAGATTTGATGAATATGCTTCACCTCAAAATCTAGATCAGTCAGAGCCACAAGTGCGGGAGACTTAAACCTCGACACGGCTATTAATAGGACGCGCTGGAGGGATAGATTCATCACCCAAAGACTCCCTATGCTGTGGAATAAAATCCCGGTATATGTGAGGCAGAGCACCTCGCTGGCCTTGTTCAAGAGAAATCTTGACCAATGGATGGGAGATCGCAGATATACCCCAGGGATTACCTCAGTGTCACTGCTCAACAGAGGCACAGCAAAATAATGGGTATAGTTCCCCATACTAAAGGGGTGGCGTAAGCCACAAAACTATGGGCTAGGCTTGTAAATGCCCTCTGGCAGCCTAGTATGAACCTATGAGCAGAGCGCCTCCTTGGCCCTCTTCAAAAGTAACCTTGATTGAATGGGAGAAAGGAAATTCACCCTGGGGATCATGTTAGTTGCCCTACTAGACAGGGGTCCAGGGAAGTAAATTAGTGTGGGAAGAAATAACCAGGGAATTGAGGCTAGGCTTGTCAGCCCTAGGGCTGATAGCCTAGTACCAACCTATTTAACAGCAAACTGTCCTTTCTTATATACACATGCTAAGAACTGTAAGCTAGAGTCCTCGAGGTCTAAGTTGGGCTTTGCCAAAGACCTTTCTCCTTTCATCTCCTAGTTAACTGGTATGGTATCTACCAGTATAGCTCAGGATACTACAGCAGTGACCAGTATGAAGGGCCATAGTACTTATCATAACTGTAAACATTCAGATTGCTGCCATAGCCACTCCTTCCATCCTTGTTTGCTGCATTTTCTTTTGTGTTTTTGCCAGTGAAGGGACATCTATTTTTTTCTGACCATGTCCTCTCAGGACTTGGCCTCCCTCTCTTAGCATAACACCTCTGAAGGACTTGGCACCCAAACCTGTGTTTAGTCCAGTTAGGTTGACTGTTTAAGGTGCCCTGAAGCTTTGGAAGCTGGCTATGTCCTGTGCAGGCTATGACCCATGTAGTTTAAGGTGTTGCAGCAGTAGTCATCCAAGTATCTTATGGGAAGTTATCCAACTGTACTTTCCTTCTGAATTTTTAGATGCTGGTCCTTATCTGTCCTTAGATTTTTGAGCCTCTATCTGCTCCATGTCATCCTCTTTCCATTTTGATTTGTAACATTCTGTTTGTGCTACAAGTCTTGACTGCATAGTTGTAAAATAATATCCTTACAAATTGGGTAATCCCAAACCATTTTGTATGAAGAGGATCTGCTTAACTCTGCTAAAGGTGAATTTCCAAAGTTTGAGGATGGCACATCAGTCATTGTGGGCTTTCCACCTACAGTGTCGACGAGTTTGAGAGCCACTGAGGCTCTGATCATGGGGTGAATGGTGCAAAAAATATAGAAAATATGAACACTGAAGTATATTGACATTTGATAACTGGGTTGTCCAACTGGGCTTGTGGCCCGTTTTCAGTGGATACCCGAGGAGAAAAGCTCCAGTAATACGTTTTAAAACCAATTACAATTTTAAATGATATTGATATAATAGCAGTTATAGCAAAACAATTCTCACATGTTGAGTTACATGCATAAAGTTAAAGTTGCATTAAAAAGTTTAACAAGTTTACATTGATATAGTTCAATAGGTCAAACTTTTTTTTGTATAAAATTGTGCAAATTTGACATTGGACACATTGGAGAGGTGTAATGACGTACTAAGTGTGACCCTTTTGAGGGTACATAAAGGGAAGGAAGCCTAGGGTAGGGTCATGGCAAGGGCAGGTTCTGGAATTGAGAAAATAAGCTTTTAGTTGATTTTTAAGTGTGAGGTGTGGGAGATTGAATGTAATTCAAGGGGAAGTTTGTTCCGAACATGGGCAAGGTAGTGTTTGTAGTTTGCCTGCTGACCTTTTTGGGTGGTAGATATCAAATAATTGTTGGTTAGAAGTACGGAGGGGATGGGATGTAGATGGAGACTAAGGAAGATGGAGATGGACAGAGGGTTTATAAAGAATGGTGTAGTATATGAAATTGATAAGATAGCAGAAACTGGGGAAGTTCAAGCCATTGAGAGTTTAAAGAAATGCAGTGGTGAGAGTTTAAAGAAATGCAGTGGTGTGAGTTGTATGGGGAGTTGGTAACGAATCTGGCTATTTTGTGGTAAGTCTGTTGCAGTTTAGAGTGGAGGCCTGGATATTGGTAAGAACTGGGGTGGTGTATAAGGAGGAGGAGGAGTGCCTGGCCCAGGGTAAGTCTAGATTCAGGGGTTAGGAATTTTTTGTTCCGATATAGCAGACCTAGTTTCTGGTTTGTTTTTATACTTTGGAGTATGTGTAGGTTGAACGAGTTAATCATTGACTCCTAGGAGTTTTTTGTGGGTGTCAGGTTGTATGTTTGTATTAGATGTAATAAAGGAGGTTTTGTGATCAGAGCATGGGGAAGGATAAGTAGGAGTTTGGTCTTTTTGGGATTTAGGATCAATAGGTGAGAGCCGTTGTTCAGTGGATAGTAGGGCCTGTTGAGTCAGGGAGTGTAGTTCAGGAATGTTGTCTGAGATGGATGTGTGTGGAGTCTGCATACTGAATAAGGGAGGATTCTTTGCATGAGGTGTAAAGATTGGTGAAGATGTTAAAAGGGGTCCCAAGATGGAGCCTTGGGGAACACCAGTGGAGATGGGAAGGAAAGGTGGAGGGATGTGAGCCATTTGACAGATTGTTTCCTGCCAGATAGGTAACTATATTAAACCAGGCAAGTGTGGAGGGGGATAGGTGGAGATTTGCGAGTTTGGATAGTAGTAGAGGATGAGACTGTATCAAAGGCTTTGGGGAGATCTAGGAAGAGACAGGAAATGAGTTTGTCTAGGGCCTCTGCAATGATATGAGTGAAGGAGAGGAGGGCAGTGGTGGTGCTGTGGAGATGAAATCCATGTTGAGTAGGGGTAAGGAAGTGGTGTGTGAGGAGGTGATTGAGAAGCTGAGTGAATACATTTTTCTAATCTTGGAGAGGGGACAGAATGGCAATGGGTCGGTAGTTTGAGGGGTCACTGGAGTTTCCACCTTTATGAAGAGGGATAGTGAAGAAAGATTTCCAAAGGGTGTGGATAGTTGATTCCAGAATGGATCGATTTTAATTAGTATAGATACAGGATAGGCAATTGAGTCAGCAAGTTTGAAGAATGTAGGAGATTCAGTGGAAGGAGAGCAAGGTTTTAGCTGGAGTAGTAGAGATTTGATGAAAGTAATGGGAACTAGCTCAAAAGAAAACAAAGTTGTTAGTGGGACTGGAGAGGTGGGTGTCGAAGTAGAGTTTGGCTTAGATGTTACCAGATTTTGGATGGAAGTGTTTGTTCAGGAGGGTAGCTGTTTCCTGAGAGGAAAAGTTAGGGTATGAGGAGGGATTAGAGGGCTTTCCAGGGTAGAGGATGTTGAGAGTTAACCAAAATTTGAGGATTGAATTTAAGCTGAGCAGAGCTATAGTATAACTTTGTCATTAGTTGTAAGTTTTTATCTTTTGCAAGGTTCCTCAGTTGCCTGTATTTTTTTTTTTTGAAGAAAAGGTGGTTTTAGCTTTTAGTCCAGGTTTTCCAAGCATGATCTTTGTTTCATAAGGGTCCTAGTCTCTCTGGAGAGCCAGGGAGCATGGTTTGATTTTACTCTGATCTTCCTAGAGGGAGCCAAGGAGTTTAGAGTATTCATGAAGATATTGAAAGTGCTTACAGCATCGTTTGGTCTATCCTAAAAAATCTCCCCCTAATCTTTGTTTTGGAGAGTGGAGTTTAAATTGGGATGAATTGAAAGTCGATAGTTTTCGACAGTCTGATAAGGGGGGGGGGGTTTAAGAATATGGGAGTAGTGTCTTAAGATGGTGGTATGTAGATGATCACTGAGGGAGTTGGGTAAGGTGATGGGATTGTGGTATTGGTGGGGGGAATTGGTAAGGATCCAGTAGTCTGGAGCTGGAAGTGAAATTTTTATGGAAGCGAGTGGGAGACTTGTTGGTGTAAGCAGTGTAGGTGGATACTTGAGTTGGGGGGAGTCAGAAGTGGGTCTAGTTGCTGTGGATACATAAGCCAGTCTTGAATTGGCAGCACAATGCGTTGAGGTGCTGAAAGGCAGTATTGAGGTTAAGGTGTGGATTTAGTCGTACTACTTGGGTGGACCAAGTGGCTAAATTTGCTAGGCAGTGTTAGGTTAGGGAGTCCATTTTAAAGTAGTTATTGGACATTTAGGCAGGCTAAAGGGTAAAATTGTTTTATGCACGATAGAAAGGAAAGATGAGCATGTGCAGACTGCTTTTCTCAAGGGAAAGATGGATCCGTGCTAGCTACAGAGTGTTACTTGGCACATACGAGAGAACTGGAGACCAGTGTTTAGAAAAAAGTAAATTAAGGAAAATTACTGGACTGAAGCAATATATATTGTTGGGTAGCCGTTCGGGTAAGGTTTTGTAAACTCATTCCACCTGTTGCTTCAAAGATGATGACAGACACTCTGGCCTGAGTACAGAAGGCAGGTCATACAGACTGTTTACGTTGTAGGACCATCAAAATGATTTGCAGTAACTTTGAACACTAATTCAGTACTGTTAATGAAGACTGTATTTAGATATTGTGAACATGTAATAAAATCTTATTAAATGAACTACAATGTGGAGAATTCATTCTGAATAGTGCACAATACTTAGCCAAAGAGGAGAAACTGGGACCTGTTGAGTAACACTTTCGTTTCTCAGTCTCCCTGTATACAGTGTTTCTAGCTAATTATAATTATTTTACAGTTTATCCTTTTTTCTAAAGTGTGCTGTCACTTTTTTACTTTTATGTAGACAGTATCAACGGGCAACTGGCTGGATGAAAATGACTGCTCTGTCTGCTGCAATTTAAAATTAAATGCGTATCTGTATGAAGCAAGCTAGTACAATTGAGTGTGGCTACTGGTTGCAACTGAAGGTATCTGGGCGCTCTGTAGATGAAAGTAAACCTAAATTGTTTGTGGTTTAAACTTCCTTTACAGTAGTTTTGCAGGGCAGTGTGCATTTTGTATGGAGAATGTGATTAATTTGCATGAAGTAGTACTGTGGCCTTTCTTGCCACAATTGGGGATCTGAGGTGTTAACTGCCAGCAGTGTGTAATTGTTGGGTATGGTAGCTGTTGGAAGAAGTTTCTTACCCCCTCCCCAGTCTTTAATTGGAGAAACGTGGGTGTGTTTGCAGGCAGCGTTGCTGCACCCCTCCTGTGGCAGTCAGTGCATCAACTTTACACTATTCAAATCTCAACATTGTAAACAGTAACTGGCGATCTTTGGCAGACTAGGCAGAATGTGTGAAACATTATCATTAGCGCAGTGAATTGAGTAGTATTGCCCTGTTAGTGTCTGATTCTTGGTTGTGGCAGCTCCTTCCAGCATGCTTTTTTATCCTGGTACCAGTGTTCCTGTGATACAGAAGGGCCTGCTGTAGGTTAATTATTTATACCAATTTATTTGCAAGTAGCTATGCATGGCGGGTAACATTTTCACCTCCCAGCCCAAAGTGCTGTGGGTTGGTTCTTGGTTTGGGTGCCTTCTGTGCAGAACTTGCATGCCCTCCCTCTTTGAATTGGTTCCCACCAGGTGCTCTGGCTTCCTCCCATGTCCCCAAAATGTGAGGTAGGTTGGTTATAAAATAGTTTAGTTTGTACACTAGTGCCAGTCAGTCCATCATTTGGTACTTTTCTAATAAGCTTTTGAGTCATACTAGTTCATGGGGTGGTATTTAAGTCTGTTGTATGAATTGACTACGCTGGCAAGACCTGTATCCTACAACATACAGATAATTGATTTCTGGGGTCTTGGTGCCCCCCACACCCGTGGCTGTGAAAAGGAGTTTGCATACTTGTAAGGAACTCCAGTCTGGGACTTGCTCTTAGAATTCACCCCTGTGCAGAAGGTTGCTGAGGACCGTGTTAAATTTTCTGCATAATGAAGTCTTGGAAAGTTTGCCGTTTGCTGTAGTTTGTCAATGAATGCGTTTTCCACCTCCAATTAAATGTTCGGTATAGACGTGTTTGTGTGTGTGTTTGTGTGTGTGTTTGTGTGTGTGTTTGTGTGTGTGTTTGTGTGTGTGTTTGTGTGTGTGTTTGTGTGTGTGTTTGTGTGTGTGTGTGTGTGTTTGTGTGTGTGTTTGTGTGTGTGTTTGTGTGTGTGTTTGTGTGTGTTTGTGTGTGTGTTTGTGTGTGTGTTTGTGTGTGTGTGTGTTTGTGTGTGTGTTTGTGTGTGTGTTTGTGTGTGTGTTTGTGTGTGTGTGTGTGTGTGTGTGTGTGTGTTTGTGTGTGTGTTTGTGTGTGTGTTTGTGTGTGTGTTGTGTGTGTGTTTGTGTGTGTGTTTGTGTGTGTGTTTGTGTGTGTGTTTGTGTGTGTGTTGTGTGTGTGTTTGTGTGTGTGTTTGTGTGTGTGTTTGTGTGTGTGTTTGTGTGTGTGTTTGTGTGTGTGTGTGTGTGTTTGTGTGTGTGTGTGTGTGTGTGTGTGTGTGTGTTTGTGTGTGTGTTTGTGTGTGTTTGTGTGTGTGTGTGTGTGTGTGTGTGTGTGTGTGTGTGTGTGTGTGTGTGTGTGTGTGTTTGTGTGTGTGTGTGTGTGTGTGTGTGTGTGTGTGTGTGTGTTTGTGTGTGTTTGTGTGTGTGTTTGTGTGTGTGTTTGTGTGTGTGTTTGTGTGTGTGTTTGTGTGTGTGTTTGTGTGTGTGTTTGTGTGTGTGTGTGTGTGTGTGTTTGTGTGTGTGTTTGTGTGTGTGTGTGTGTGTGTGTGTGTGTGTGTGTGTACACTCATGGGTGCATTTGCTACGGTTTTTCTCCTGGTAGACTACAGAAACCACTACTGCTCTGTGACTGATGGGCTGTTAGGAGGTAATGTCCTTTTGAGAAAGTTAGGGGATGTATGTAGGTCAGCCCCCTGTGTACATCATCTTGGTACTCTTGTCAAGTGTGTTCAAGGAAAGTTGTGATGCAGTAAACATCAAACCACTCCTGATTGTGATTGAGAATTAAATAGGCCGATTTGAGAGAAGGGGCCTGTTTTTATATAGCTGAGTCAAATTAGAGTAAGTTCCTAGTCATTTTGCATCTCATTCTAACAGAGGTTTACATTAACTTTTCTTTTGGGGGGATGGGGGCTGGTATTGATCCCAGATGTTTCAAGTTTATGCTAGAGGGCTGTCTGCTTCCAGCATTAAACTTCGGCCTCTGTTTTTCCTTGAAGGAAAGCGAGACTTAATTCCTTTTAATTGTAGTCTTTTTCTAGGCTGTAATTGTATCAAAAGGTTGTTCAGTTAGCCCACAGATTCCCTGCTTTTATTCAGTCATTTCCTTCATTACATTGTAGAGTTGTTTAGGTAGGGTATGTGGGAAGATGCAGGAAAAAAACTTGAGTAAGATAGTGTGGAGATGAGATGGTGTGGGGCACTGAAGAGGTGCATATGAACTGGTGGGCAGTGAAGGTGTGGGGTCTAGAGAAGTGGGAGGTGGAAACTGAACTGTATGTGGGGCTTAGTCCTTGGGGCTCCATTTTACCTGAGGACATCCCTGAGTAACTCCCTAATGCAGCAAAAAAAACAGCACCATGGAGAATGAGACGTCCAACCAAAAGTTTTTTTTTTTGTAAAACCAGTTTTAATCTTAAGTATACATGCTTTCATTTTTGTACACCAAAAACTTCAGATACACTTAAAAATCCAAACAGAACTGTTTAAATCTCCCTTCATGAAGTTACACCCACCCACAATCCCTTTCATTGGCCAGAAAGCTGGTCAGAAATGGCATATACACACCATAACAAAGGGAATATATGCAAATATAAAGTGTTACAAAATCAAAATATTAAATGGTTAAATGGAGGAGTAAAAAGATGTTGCAGTAATTCTAACGTTCCAAAGATTCCAGTTTTAAAACTGGAGCTATACTAATCATGTCATTCAAACCTGGGTGCATGTAGGCTTAAGTTTTTCTTATATAATAAACCTCTTAATGTTTACATCTAGCTCTGTAAATTCCTACTGTCTGACAGTTGTCTTCCTGTTGCAGAATAATCTTGATTCCGCTGGTTAATCCTGTCCCCCTCCGGGATGTATTTACATGTACTACACATTCTGCATTTAGCTATTTTGCCCCTAAGTGGCACTTCTTTTCCATGTCTTTAAAGTTGTGACCCTTTATATAAATAACAATAGGGCGAGTCCCCATGATTTGCCAAAGTCCTTGATTTTCCCTAAAAAATATTCCAATTGTTTTAAAATCCAGTTAGCCTTATTACTTTTATATTGTATGTGGTTACCATAGCTCCTATATATTTTCATTACGTGAGCATGTTATCACCCTCTCTGTTCTCCATTGTTAGGATAAGTTGGTAAAACATTTCCCTTTTGTATACCATTTCTTTAATTTCTTGCAACCTTTCCACTGGTACCAAACATCCTGACCAACAGTTCCTTGCCAAAACCAATTTCTGTTCTCATATGGGCTGCTCTCACATTTTGCCATTTCACCACTGCTGTTTTGTGTGTTTTTTGGGGTGAAAGCTGGTGTAATAGTGTAAAGTGGGCTTGCGATAAACATTAGCCATGTTACCTGCCTGCTGAACGTCTTTTCAATCATCCCATCCAAATAGGGCATTCTGTCCCTGCTGCTAATGAGTAAATTGCAAGAAATCCGTACTTCCATTTATGTACTGGAAGAATTGTTCCAAGTGTTCCTCATCTTCCTTCCATATAGTAAACATTGTCCAGGTAACGCAGGTATATCCTAATACCATCCCTATATTCCTGCCTGAAAATTGTGGTACTCCCATTGTAATAACCACATTTGCCAGGAAAAAGAACCCCCCCCTTTTTGCTTTTAAGTATATATAAAATTGTTCCACAGAATGATGCCTAACATTTCTAGGCATGTTTATTTCATCCTGAACGATCCCTTTCCTAGGGTAATCCTGCACAGAATCCAAGGCTACCCCATGTGGTATCACTGTGTACAAGTCACGTACGTAAATTGTGACTAGTAAATTTACTGCAAATTCTATATTTAATTTAGCAAAGACGTCCCATGAGTCTTGGCATAATTATCTTCTAATTTGTTTCTTGTCAATAAAATGTGTTAATGGTATAGTAATGGAGCCCCTCCCATCCACAATAAGTCTAAATGGTGGATTGTTAATGGGTTTGTATTTGAATTCATCCATACTAATATGCTGTTCAATAAGCATATCCTAGAGTTAGGTTCTAATTATGTATGCTTTATGCTTTTCTTGAGCTCTGACAGACTGGATTGTTCGTCTGACCTGCCAAAATTTTAAGAATACGTTCATTGTAGTCCTTTACAAACATTACAACAATCCCCCCTCCTTTGTCTGGTTGCATTACCCTTAGACCACATTACATTCATACCGCAAGTTAAATTCCTTGCATCACATTAGCACTGTGTATTTTTAAAACTCTTCCCCAACGTTAAACGAAAATCAATTTCACAGTTTTTCAGATTGTGACCAGGGATGCAAGGGGGGGGGGGTTGTACAATCTAATTCTAAACATGTCATTAGAAAATTCTTTAAAGAATGTTAAGTTCAACTTTCAAATGAAAACTTTGTCCAAAATTACCTTCATAAGATCACCTGGTCCCCGTGCAAAAATGTCAACCTCTGTTCCCAATTGCATCCCAGTGTAATAGTTTAAAGTACCCTTCTTAGTTGTTAATCCTCACCAAGCTCCACACTTGGTCGTTGCGGCTCTCATTTCAATGCAACTTTATTTTGATCCGCCATCATGCTATTTTCCTCATTCTCGTGCTGGACAGGACATTGTTGTACTGTCTGCCAAATTGGTTCATTCCCTGAGGTCTTTTCCATGGGTTGTGGTTGGTTCCCTTATAAACTAATCCGTTCCGACCTCTGTAACTCGGAAAAATCCTGCCCCTGATTCGTTGTACCAGTTTCCACAGCAGAGTTTTCCATGTATGTTACTTCTGGGGACCCAGAAGATGCTCCCCCAGTTACATGCCCATTGTCATTTTTATTAAAAATACTCACCTCAAGCCTGGGAAATGCAGGTAATGGGTAAGCAGAACTGTTAGTCCCTTTCAAATTTCTTCAGTTTGTACCCTTTAGATTTAATAGTGCTCATCTCATTGTTGGAAAAGAGATGGGCATGTTCTGATCTTAGTTGAGCATATTTAAGCACCCTGTCCTTAATCAGTCACTTCAGCTGACTGTCTTTCCACAAGAGTGGAATTGTTTCAGTCCATATATTCGCACCCCTGACTGTCTAATAAGTTTAATTCCTCTTGAAGTTGTGAATCCTTCTCCAAGCCTGTGGGGTACCTCCATTGATGTAGTAAAAATTCAACTGCACCTTTAAGTTTGAAAAGTTTTTCTAATCAAGGATGTCTAACAAGCCACAACTCATTGCTGTCCCCAGTGGTTTGGGTGTTCAAAGTCAACATTAGCCCTGATCCATTCGGTAAGGTTCAGGACCTGGGTAACTCCCTAATACAACTGTACCTTTCTACTTCAGGATAATTATGAACCTTACTCAGTTTACTTTTTTCCCCATGTGCTAGCTTTCATTGGCTGCAGCTTGACAACATTTATGTGCATAGCTTATTTGTCATTAGAGGTGTAATTGCAGTTCAAAATCCCCCCCAAGTATGTGGTCACCTGTATTTCGAGCTCATAGGATTGACTGTTCTGTGGTGCTTTTCAGACTACATCATAGAGACAAGTACTTTTGTGGATTTCGGGTGGAGGAGGGGTGGTCACAGCTTTTCTTTCAGACCCGTTGTCTGAAGTGTAAACTTCCAAGGCATGGATGAGTAACTTTTGATACATCTACGTAACCTGGCCTATGATCGGTACCTTGCTGTTGACTCAAGGTGGCAGTCATTCTGGTTACATTGGCAGGGAGGCAATTGTTTCCAGACTGCTTGCTTCAATTCCAGTAGAGGTTAACTCCATTTTCTTGTGTAGTGTTGCAAAATTTTTCCTCACAAAGCCCTAATGCTCGCAAGACTTTGGGGCAGGTGGGCTGTAGCCAAATGGCTTGATTTGTCAATCTTTATTCCAGGCTGATTTTCATGAAGATTTCAGCTGTCTCTAGCACCATTAAAGTTTTTTGCAGAGCCTTTCTAAACTGAACTTGTTTCTCCACACTTTGGGAATCCCTGTATAGTACCTTGGGGCTTATGTTGCAGAAGCTGCCCTTCTTCCCATATGAACCTCCAGGTTTTGCAGATTAAGAAAAAACGTTCCTGGTGGGTTGTCAGTTTAACTAGGAAATTTCTCAGCCAGGTTTTTTGTGCTAAGGTTGAGAGCTATGGTGAGAACTGAATTCACTGTGTTTGGGGGCTGTATTCCCCCATTATTGGCTGTTCAGGGGCTGTATTCCCCCATTATTGGCTTTGTTCAGGTCTTTTGTGCTAAGAGGTTGACATCTATGGTGAGACCTGAATTCACTAAATGGTAGCCATTTAAGTTTGTCTTTCTTTCATAAAACAGTTGATTTGGCATAGTGGCATGTTGCTCTGTTTTGCACATTGTCCCCTGGGTTCAAGACTTGACAGTGAAATGTATGGTGGTAACACGGCATTTTATTCTAGCAACTTTCCAACATTATACAAGCATTGTTTAAAAATGTGTCCTTGTTTTTTTGGGCTTTTGTCCCCCCCCCCCCCCAATGTCATGTGTCTCCATATTTCTTGTGCTGCAAAGTTCTGAGAGACAGCTGAGTGTCGTAGATTTTACAAGGAGCGGAGAGCTGCAGGGGAACAAATTTAGTGCTGCTTATGCTTGCGTTAATAGCACAACACGTGTACTTGCTTTTGATGCAGAAGGCTGTGGGTTCTACTCCCACAGTAGGTGGGTGCATTGCTGGTACTGTACTGTGTTGTAAAGGGGGTGGATGCTGCAGTCCTTTTTGGCGAAGATGCCTAGTAACTATGAACCTGTTATCAGTTTGCCATCCATTCCCTATTGCGATATTACGAGATTAGTTTTTTAATGCAACATAGGCAATTTGTTCCTCAAGGGCAACAGGCACTATTTGTAGATGAAACAATGACACACAAAGATTGTTAGCAGCAACCCCTTCATTAGTTGCACATTTCTTTAATGTGGAATTATTTAGATGACTGACTTCAGTGTGTGCATATTTACTGATAACTAGTGGACTGTAGAAGTTTGAGTAGACTTTATGATGGAAATGTTCTGAATTGGGCAGTTTTGTCAATGGTGCATGCATTTTTCATTGTCTGCTGGAAAAAATGTTCAAAACAATACATTTAAAATGCCCTCTAACTGTACTGTATTGTACAAGGAATCTAATTTAATATGATGAGGAAGGTGTATCAAAGAGCACGTGTATGTTTTGTGTTCAAGGGGCCTATGATTTTGAAAACTGCCCAAAGTTCATCTTTATCTGCCACTGGCAAAATCTGTTTTTGAATGTGGGTTTCAGTGCTGTTTCAATGAATGAGTTTCAAGGGCAGAGAAGTTTTAATGCAAAGTCTTTCATTGATAATACCACAAATAGAAGGCCAATTCCGAAGTAATGAAAAATTTATTAAAGTCAAACGCACAAATATTTTCTCTAGCGCCTCGGCAACACTTTCCTTTAACAGAGTAAACCGTAATTAAAGTGACTAACTTGTATAGTACCACACATCCATTTGTCTACTTAATCAATTAAATAAAACATTTCAAAATAAAAGCCTAAAATACTTTACTAAACAAAAATTTTTCCATACACATTCTTGATTCAGTCCTAGGGGGCTCATTGTATTAAATTTTAAAATAAATGCTTTTTTTTCTTAATATGTATTTTATTTATTCATTCACTCATCAATATATTACTTTTAACATTATCTAATACTGTCACTTGTAGCCCCTCAGGGCTCCCATTATGATACTCATTAAAATGTATTGCTATAGGACTAGTCTGCTTATTTTTGAAATCCCTAATATGTTCCTTTACTCTACAAGAAAACTTAGTTTCTCCAACATAAAAATTATTACAAGGACACAACTGCATATATAATCTTCTCTGTCCTACAATTAAAAAGCCCTTTGGTCTGAATTAATACCATTAATCTTAGTAAATCTTCTACTTGTATAGGTTCATAGGTTGGTACTGGACTATCTGCCCGAAGGCATACATTAGCCCAGCCACATTGTGCGGTATTCACCGCCCCTTTAGTAGTTCTGTAGACCCTTGTACCAGCAGCTAGTACCTTGGCCCCTATCTAGTAGTGCTGTTGGTGTGATTCCCCGGTGTGAACTTTGTTACCCAGCCACTCATAAAGGTTCCTCTTGGAGTGATAGTGAGGGGCTCTGTCTTATGTAGATCGGGACCCTGTTCCGTAGTAAGGGAAGTCGGGACCCTGTTCCGTAGTAAGGGAAGTCTCTGGGAAGGGAATCTATCCCTCCAGCATGTTCTGTTCTATTGTGTTGAGGTTTATATCCCTAGAGCGTGTAGCTCGAGTAGATTTGGTTTTGCTAAGATGGAGCATGTTCAATTCTGGGTTGGACTTGGCTCTGTACGTTAGACAGATATCGCCTCTGAGAAAGCGGTATGCAACAGAGAACAGTCTTAGCTTTTTCAATCGTGCTGCATAGAGCAACTGTTTGAGACCAGTAATCCTCTTGGTTAGGTACCTTTGTGGTCTCTCCAGCTGCTGTAGATGTCTAGCCAGGTACATTCCAATTGGTGCATTGTACTCTTATGCATCTGATGAGGGAAGAGTAGAGGGGCACAATTACATCCTTTGATCTAGATGCAAACCCTTTCGTGATCAGATGGGTCACACAGAAGGATTTTCTAACCACTTTGGCAACATGGTTATCAAAGGAAAGCTGATTATCTACTTGGGTCCCTAGATCCTTTATTTCTTCAGATTTCAGGGGATTGCCTCCTGTGTTGTAGTTTGCGGGTACTCTGCTTTTTCCAAAGGGGATTACTATGCATTTTTTTGCATTTATTTTGAGACCATGGCTTTGACACCATGCATCAGTCTCATTTAGGCCCTTCTGGAGGATCTCCATGTCGGCCGGAGACTCTATAGCACCCAGTTTGCAGTAGTCTGCAAACTGTCAGCCACAGCCCTTCTGTGCTTTCCTGCACTTGTGTGAAGTATATGCCAAACAGGAGGGGCCCTAGGACAGAGCCCTGAAGCACACCACTCGTTACTGGTATGGATTTGGGCATAGATCCCTCTACTCTTACTTTACGGGATCTGTCTGAGCCAGTTTGCAATCCATCTTGTGACTTAAGGGTTTATGCCCAGGCTGGTGAGCTCCTCAATAATACCTGAATGGGGAATAGTGTCAAATGCTTTAGCAAGGTCAAGGTAAGCTGTAACGGTCTCAAAGAAATCCACCAGGTTCAGGTGGCATGATCTGCCCTTGAAGCTGAAATGTGTGGGGTCCAGCGACTGGAGGTTCCCAATCTCTCCATTTGAGTTCCATAATTTGCTCCATAGCCTTACAGATCAGACTGGTCAGGCTTATTGGTCTGTAGTTCCCAGGGTCAGTTGTGGCCCCAACCGTGTGTAGCGGGACCACCATTGCTGTGCGCTATTCTATGGGCACATATCCTGTGGAGAGGCTGAGACTGAACAGGGTATTAAGATGCGAGGTTAATTCCTTTTGGAGCTCGCGTATGACACTGCCTGGGACACAATCTGGTTCCATGGAGGCAGTGTTTTTTAGCTTTAGAGCTTTAACCAATGTATCAGTAATAAATGGACTTGCACAATCCCCTAGAATGGTAATAGGCCCTGTAGGTGGCGAGGGGGGGAGATATTTGCACTGAACCTGTCAGCCAAGATGTTGTACATATGCTACATTTTCCACAGGCTAATGTACCCTGTTCCTCAATTGACTTTGGAAATGTAATATTTGACATCCTAAATTTACTGTGAACTATAAAATCCGTTGTGCTCCTCCCCTTTTCTAAAGGAGAAACACAATTTCTTACCTTCTAAAAATCAACTTCCCTTTTAACTATTCTCCAACTGTTTAACTTGTTCCAAAACTTTATCAGACAAGACAGAATAGGTGGAAGCAAAATGCATACATTCCCCAGCCTTGCTTTTATTTTTACCATTATAATATCCATTTCTGCTATTTAATACTTTAAAACTATCCTTCAAATCTACTTCAGAATAACCTCTCTAATAAAATTTATTGAAACTTTCATACAATTCCATTTGTCTAATGACTGAATCATTACATAACCTCTCAATTCTAACAAATTCAGTATATGGTATAGATTTTATGGTATGGGGAGAATGGTAACTATCACCATGTAAAATAAAATTTGTATCTAAATTTTCTATGAATACTAGTATTAATATAACTACCAACTTGTCCCTTAAAAAAAAACTACATCCAAATAATGTACCTCTGTCCCCCATTGTAAACCTTCAAATTTCACACCTACATTATTTTGTTGTCCTCCCTTACAAATAAAAATCAAATCAATGTAATGAAAAATAAACATTTAATGAAAAACTGATTAGTGTGTATGTACGCATTCTCAAAATGCCCCATAAACATATTTGCATAACTAGGGGTAAAAGGTGCCTCCATAGCTGTTCCCTGAGTTTGCCTATACAAATTTCCATTAAATTCAAATATATTCTTTAAACACACCATAATCAAATCAGTTATATAGTCTGTAATTGGATTTTGACCTAGAAAATATTTCATGGCTTGTACACCATCCAGATGCCTAATAATGGTATAAAGGGTAACCATCTATTACAAGAAAATACATATCTTTTTCCCATTTTATATTGCCACTTTTGTCTAATTCAAACACATTCTTTATATAAGATGGCAATTTTTTTACTGTAACAAATTCATGAAGAAAACGTGCTAAATTATGCATAAAACTGCCACTTGCAGAAACTATCGGACGTCCAGGTGGATCTGTCCTACTTTTGTGAATCTTTGGCAGACAGTAAAAACATGGCATTCTAGAATTCTGATTAACCAACTTTTCCTGCACATCCTTCTGTGAGAAATGTAATGTATGCCCTTTAAGTCGTATTCTTTTTGTGCTTTCTCATATTCTATCATTAATTTTTTGATGTACATTTTCATTACCTAAATGTGTGTAACACATCTTTAAATACTGTATACAATTTAAAATGACCAGCTTACCACCCTTATCCACCGATTTAAATATTAATTCAAGCTCTTGACTTAATTTCTTCAGGCATTCCCATTCCTTCGTTATATTATCTTGCTTTCTTTTTATATTTAACAAATTCATAAAATTCCTTTTCCATATTATATCCAAGTGATGTATTGAAATTTTAATACCTTCATTTTTCTGTGGGGGCATAAAATTACTTTTTACCTGAATGCCCTCAGTATTTAAGTTACAATAAGCATTTACCATTTCATTAGAATGACATCAGTACTAAGTCATCACCCATATCTACTTCATATACACGTTTTCATTATTTGTTCTGAAATCTAACTAATTTAATTTGCTAGTGAAACAACATCCCTTTTAATTCATACAATTTCTAGGTAGGACAGTAGGTACAAACTTTAAACCCCTCAAGAAGAATCTAATCCCAATCCGATAGTTCATATCGTGATGGGTTAACCACATACTTGGTTTGTAGAACTAACATTACATAATTCAGTCTCATTTCCCCCGTTTAAATGTCCATTGACACATGTTCTTTATAGCATCCCTGTCCATTCGAACTGTTTTCGACCTGCTTGGGCCCCTCAAAGTATTCAAATAATTGCTGTTACTTGCTTTAGGTAGACCTGGAAAGTCTTCCCCATCCGTTTCTCCTTCTGTAACTGATGTCCCACTTTCACCTGATGTAAACGTATGGCCTCCCTTGTTAGAATTCTGCTTCTGTTCAAATTGAACCTGTTGTCGCTTCGCCTTAGGATTGGTTGCCACTAAAAAGGCCCGCTTGTTTTCGTAATCACGTCCGTCACTGAACAATTTAGTTTATCAAGTTCTTTCTCAAACCCCAGCAATTGTTAGTCTTCATGAATTTGTTACAGACAGTAAAAAAAAAATCTTATATAAAGGATGTTTTAGACAATTGACAATATAAAATGGGAGAGATGCATTTTCTTGTAATAGATGTAGTTGGCCTTTATACCATTAGGCATCTGGATGGCATGCAAGCTATTTTCTAGGTCAAGATCCAATTACAGAATATATAATTGATTTGATTATGGTGTGTTTAAAGAATAATATTTTTGAATTTAATGGAAATTTGTATAGGCAAACTCAGGAACAGCTATGGGGGCACCTTTTGCCCCTAGTTATGCAAATATATTTATGGGGCACTTTGAGAATGTGTGTGTATACACTAATCAGTTTTTCATAAATGTTTAAATATTTTTGTTGCATTGATTCGATTTTTATTTGTAAGGGAGGACAGTTATGAATTTATAGATGTAATACAACAAAATAATGTAGGTGTGAAATTTGTTAGTTTGCAATGGGGGACAGAGGTACATTATTTGGATGTAGTTTTTAAGGGGCAAGTTGGTAGTTATATTAATACTAGTATTCATAGAAAATTTAAAGATACAAATTTTATTCTACGTGGTGATAGTTACCATTCTCCCCATACCATAAAATCTATACCATATACTGAATTTGTTAGAATTAAGAGGTTATGTAATGATTTTGTCATTAGACAAATGGAATTATATGAAAGTTTCAATAAATTTTATTCGAGAGGTTATTCTGAAGTAGATTTGAAGGATAGTTTAAAGTATTAAATAGTATAAATGGATATTATAATGGTAAAAATAAAAGCAAGGATGGGGAATGTATGTATTACTTCCCCCTATTCTGTCTTGTCTGAAAGTTTTGGAACAAGTTAAACATAGTTGGAGAATAGTTAAAAGGGAAGTTGATTTTTTAGAAGGTAAGAAATTATTTCTCTTTTAGAAAAGGGAAGAGCATAAATGATTTTATAGTTCACAGTAAATTTAGGATGCCAAATCACATTTGCAAAGTCAGAGGAACAGGGTACATTAGCATGTGGAAAATGTAGTATATGTAAATATAAAAGAACATTTTCTAAGATTAATGGTATTCATTTTCAGACCAAAGGATTTTTAATTGTAGGACAGAGGTTATATATGGACTTAAGTGTCCTTGTAATAAATTTTATGTTGGAGAAACTAAGACCGTTTTCTTGTAGAGTAAAGGAACATATTAGAGATATCAAAAATAAGCAGACTAGTCCTATAGCAATTCATTTTAATGAGTATCATAATGGAAGCCCTGAGGGGCTACAAGTGACAGTATTGGATAATGTTAAAAGTATATATTGACGAGTGAACAACAAATAAAATACATATTAAGAAAGAGGCTTTTATTTAAAATTTAATGCAATGAGCCCCATAGGACTGAATCAATATGTATGGAAAAGTTTTGTTTAAAGTATTTTAGGCTTATGAAATGTTTTGTTGAATTGATTAGATAAATGGATGTGTGGTACTATACAAGTTAGTCACTTTAATTATGGTTTACTCTCAAAGGCAAGTGTTGCCGAGGCGCTAGAGAAAATATTTTTCTGTGACTTCTTTTGAATTATTTTTCATTACTTTGGAATTGGCCTTCTATTCGTGGTATATTTTTTACATTCGGTTTATTTTCATTGAGACTGCATTGCTTTGTTTAGCAGATACCTATTAAAGCTTGTGCTGTAAAATGCAAAATTAAAACTTTCAAATGAAATCCAAATTATCGCAGAAGTATGCACATTAGTATGCACATTAGTGTTTATGGTAAATGGGGTGAAATAACCAAGGAGTGGGACATTGGAATGGCTGCAGGGGGAGGCTCCATTCGACCATGATTCTGAGGGGGAGGGCAGCAAATTCAAAGACTGCCCCAGCTGAACTATACCTCTCAACTGTCCAGATTTTTACAGAATGAGTAATTTTTCTTTTTGGTTTGTTCCTCATAAAATTTGTGTTTTTTTTTTTCTTACGAATAATTTAGGAACGAAGTCACTAATGACAAACATCATAACCATCTGAAAAAAATGCGTTCTAAAGCAAGACCCGTTACTGTATTAATTGTCAAGTTTATACAAGAGCAATTTTTAGTACTGTTTGTATGTTCCCCCAGTATATTTGGCCTTGTCCAGATTTCCTGCATTAAGAGGTTGAGAGGTACATGCAAATCGCTTTATAGAATTAGGAATATCCAAACCTCTCAACTGTCCCCAATTCTGGCTCAAAATGTTGCTCTCCCCCTAATAATCCCTCTGCCAAATGGCAATTTTGGAAGAAAACGTGGAGGGTTTACAGTTATAAATAGCTGTAATGATCAAAGTTATAGATTACTTTATTTCAGAAATGCATGTAGATGCTCTTATTTTGTCAGCTGCTCAAGTTAACAGTACTAATATTCAAAAGGTGTCCCTTCTCTGAAGGGTTCCCAGCTGTTGTGTGGCAATTTTATATTTTTGTATCCTTTTTGGTCTGTTCATAAAATTGCGGTTTTCTGGCAAATTAGTGGCAAATCATTAAAGATTAAAAGTTAGAAAATAATGGCAGGCACTGGAGTTTCAGATTTCATACCCTTCAGAAAATTTGTACTAATGCAAGACCTGCTACTTTCTAAGTTTATAAGAGCAATATTTAAAAATTGTCTATTTTTGGACCTGTCCCGTGTGTATGTATGGTTTTGTCCAGATTTCTTGCTGTGAGGTATGAGTGTCAGAGCCATCACTGTCAGCCAGAGACATTTCAAATTGTGGTGTACTTGTTGCACCCCAATCCCCATTGTAGTGGCTCTGGATGTGTCCAGGCAAGGAGCAGTTATGCAGTGTGTGCAGCGTATTCCCCCATCCAAGGTAGACCACAAGTACGACCGTGGCTTTTCATCTGTCCTTGATATTGCAGAATGTTCTGGCTTGGTCATATTTTTATACTGTTTATTTATGCTTCATAAAATGCATGCTGTTGTACTGCCCTGTTGCTCTAAGTAGCAATGCTTTAATGACCATCACGTAAGCTTGTTGGGAGATTGTAAGATGCAAGTAAGCTTTAATAAGCATACTGTTAACGAAAAGGCTTTCAATGTTGGTAATTCTTTGTTGCCATGCAGAGAATATTTACATAACTAGATAACGTACAAGTCTTTGGTATTGAAATGCATATGACAGTATTTGTAATAAAGGACAGGATTACAGTATTTTCAGAAGCTCATTACATTTGTTAGAGACTTGCAGTCATCTTTGCAGGCTTTACCCATAAACTAAACAGTGTCAATCTATCATGTGTGGTCCATAACTTATTTTAATTCCTCCATTTGACAAGGTCGTGTTTAGTCCTTTTGCAGCTAATATCAAAATGTTTGAGGGAAGTTAGAGGTGTACCAGTCTTCCAACCATTAAGGCAAACTCTTGACTCCAGCTCCCTTTTTGTGAAAAGCAGACTAAGCAGCAAGGTGCCAGTATACATGTATTTAAAAAGCAGTGGCAAGGAGGCTGCAAAATTATTAATCTCTGTACAAAAAAATCAGGTTGATTTGCCTCTTCAGATGCTCTCCCTTGAAATCTGTCCTTTTCACAAAGCTACATCTTCCTCTGTGGCACCAGATTATCACAGAAGTCATTAAACAAGGGGGCAGCTGACTCCCTAACTTCTTTTCAGGCGATTATTCCTTTCCCAGTAAAAAAAAAAAAAAAAAAAAAAAAACAAAAAAAAAAATTGGCTTTCCTCCAGTCCAAGAACAAATGCTGTCCAGGAGGGTCTTGGAACCAGTGGCTAACAGATGGGCAAAGGGATTTTTTTATTAAAGAATTTTTTCTGATGCCAAAGACGGAACTTGGTAAACAGTGCTAGAGTTTTCAAATCTTTTATCAGTCTTGAAAAGTTAATGTCCTTTGAGACAGTTGCATATCTCCCACTAGCTTTTATTAAGCTAGACAACGCATTCCCATTGGCGAACGTTTCAGCCATCTGAAGCCTTTCTAGTTTAGTGTCAGTTCTATCTAACCCCTCTGGTTTCCTGCTGCTGCAAGGGTGTTTGGCTCCTGTAAAAAAAAAAAAAAAAAAAATATCCTTGTTTTCCCACCTATACTGAACTAGAATAGTCCAGTCTTCAGATTTTGCTGGTCTCTGGGCTGTCATAGTTCCTGTGTTGTCCATATCCTTATTTGGATAGGAGGAAGCTTCTTTGTTCACCAGTGGGAGTGGGGAGCACTGAGCAGTCTATTTGTCCCTAAAGGAGTGGTTTCAGACCAGCAACTTGTAGTTTATTGGCCGTTTTGGGCCATTTCCTAGCTCTTTCTAACCCCCTGCTATAAAGCCCGCTTTAGCGCTTGTATAAGACTCTGCACAGCTCCTCGTGGTGTCCTGCAGAGTTCTACAAGCAGCAGAGTGGAAGAGTGACTTTCCGTTAAGTATTTTTCTGGCTTTCTATTTTTGACTGCTGTATTTTGCCTAAATAGCAAATTTTTATTACTAAACTAGGTCTGCAAGTTGATTCACTGTATTTCTGCTTAACTGTTTTGCAGTTTTAAGTTTGTTTTTGCTTAAATTAACTGGTAGGCTATACACTCTTGCGCTAGCCGATTTAAAGCATTTACTGTATCTGTTTGTGAAAAAAACAAACAAAATCCTTGTTTTCCCGCCTTTACTGAACTAGAGTAGTCCAGTCTTTAGATTTTGCTCATCTCTGGGCTGTGTCATAGTTCCTGTGTTGTCCATATCCTTATTTGGATAGGAGGAAGCTTCTTTGTTCACCAGTGGGAGTGGGGAGCACTGAGCAGCCTATTTGTCCCTAAAGGAATGGTTCCAGCCCAGCAACTTGTAGTTTATTGGTCGTTTTGGGCTATTTCCTAGCTCTTTCTATAAAGCATGCTTTAGTGTGCTTTTGTGCAAAGTTGCGCATAGCGCAGCATCGGTTAATCAAGTTTAAACTATTTCTGGCTCCGCTAAGTCTGCTCTTCAGTTTTTCCCTTTGAACTGCTCTACTTTCAATCTAAACAGTCTATTCTCTATCTGAAAAGCCCAGCACTTGCTCCTAAAGCATTTTTACACAGGTAAAGCACTCTTAAACAAAAATAAAGCACTACATCCACCTACAATCTCCTTGAGTACCCATTTCCGTATAGGTCCTTTCTGACTCTGTTACACAGCAATCCCTTACACTATTCTAGCATGTCGAAGGGTCAATTACTGGTGTCCTCTCCAGTTCAGCTGGTGAATCTGGGAATCTTGAGGCAATGTTACAACTGCCTCATGTACACAGACAACCCTCTCCTCCCAACAAATGTGTGAGAGATGCAACTATATAGCCAAATTGGAGGCTGAGCTCCCTCGACTCAGTACTGGCAAAACCAGTCAGGAGGAGAAGGTAAACGCACACACCACAAACCCAGTCTCCCATAGACTTATCACAACTACAAACCAAACGCACAAACACATACTCTGAGGCTCCAATTAAAAATCTACCAAAACAGAGGCCTCCAAAGCAGACATCCACTACCTCAAAACATAGCACATGCAACACAGTTCACAAAGTCAGTGTGCCAAACAGTCACAGCCCTTGAGGCCAAACAACATGCCTGATACACTTTTATAATAGGTGACTCAATAGTCAGACACACTGACATCCTGCTCACCAGACTAAACAAGGAAAAGGTTACAGTAAGCTGCCCTGTCGGGTGCTAGAATCCGCCACATAACGCAAGCACTCGGGTCACTCCAAAGAAAGTACAAATATGACTCTCATTGTCCATGCCGGTGTGAATAACCTGTGACTTGGCTCCCTGGACTACATGAAGAAACAGAGGAGCGCTCTTATGTAGCCCAGGCCGGTATGACCCTGAGCAGCATCTTACCCTCACCAAGAATGCCACAGTACAAAGACAAAATGATCAGCTTTAACAATTGGCTCAATTACTCATGTCATTCTAAGGGGATCCAATGTCTGTCTGCTTGGGATGACATGCTTGACAAGCCATGCTGCTTTGCAAGGGATGGCTTGCACCTGTCACCCCTGGGCTTCTGGATATTGGCCAAGGCTCTTGCCACCCCCATAGTGCCTTTTTTAGGCAAGGCTCAAAAGACAAATCCACCTCCCTAGAAAACACAGGTGGAAAAAAATTAAGGGTAATGCTGCTCAACGCCAGAAGTCTAAACCTCAAGATGCACGCTCTCTAAGCCCTCCTCAGTATGGAGAACATCGATGTCTGTGCAGTGACTGAAACTTGGTTCAAGACTACCAAGAGCACTCCAGCACTACCAGAGGGTATACCTCGTGTCATGCTTTTTGGCCTCAAAACTTGGACCGAACCACAAAAGGAGGTGGGAGTATCCATATTTATCAAAGATACTCGCACCTCCAGGTTAGTGGCAACGCACAAAGCATCTGAGACCATCCAGGTGAAACTAACCGTAGGCAAAACTGCTCTACAGTTTGTAGCGTGCTACAGACCACCCTCTCAAACTCTGGAACCCCACTCAGCCTTCCTGAAGACACTGGGGAGTATGAATGTCTCTCCAAATACCATCATATATTGGGAGACTTCAACTACCCAAACATAGACTGGGAACATTACTCAAGCCCCAACACCCTAGCCCAAAGGTTCCTAGAATTCATAAACTCAAATGTGATGGAAATAGTCACCACTCCCACAAGAGGAGAATATACTAGACCTGATCATCTCAAACATGGGGACACAATGCTCCACACAGGAAGTATACCCCTCATTGGTGAGATCAGACCATAAATTAATCTCACTGGAAATCCACATCCCGCCCCCAGCACAAGACCACAGTGAAGAGTTTCTCAAAAGCTGACTTCACACTTCTTAAGACTGAAGTGGTATCCTTCAAGGCGCCTGGGCCAGTGGAAACCACAACCCATACCGCTGAATCCTTTATAAACGCTTTCTACGGCCACCTTCAAAAATGCATGGTTCATGCAATCCCAAATAAAACCAAGACCCATTCCCCCAAAGGCAGGCGTCCTGTCGGCCGGGCCCCCAGCCATTAAAAAGCTTTACAACAGGAGGAGGAAGCTACTATATGACTGAGCAAAATCCCCAAAAGGGAAGGCATCAGTACTAGCAAAAAAACTATGTTCACTTATAAAATCATCCAAGGCCAACTTTGAGAGAAAATCGCAAAAGATACTAAAGACTATCATAAGGCCTTCTTTAGTTAGAAATCTGGGTGGAAACTCCCAGACATGCTCAGTTGGTCCAAAATGACAAAATACACTGAACCCACAGACATTGCCAACATACTGGAAGACAAGTTCAGTGCACACCCCCCCCCCCCCCCCAAAGGAGAAATATCTATCCCAGCAGAGTGTAGCCTCCCTGACATCTCAGATGCCCAGGTGAGAGCCGCCCTCTCCAAAGCTAAAAACACAATCGATGGGACCAGACGGTGTCCCAGGTTGCGTGCTACATGAATTCCAAGAGGAACTAAACCCGCACATAAGGCTGCTGTTTAATCTTAGCCTTACTACAGGATACGTACCCGAAGAATGGCGTACAGCAACAGTGGTCCCACTCCACAAAGGAGGTGCTTCTACGGACCCTGGAAATTACTGCCCCATTAGCTTGACGAGCCTGCGGACCCTGGAAATTGCCACCCCATAAGCTTGACGAGCCTGGTCTGCAAAGCTATAGAGGATCATTATGGAACTCACAAACAAAGACATTGGGGACCTACAGACACTGGATCCTACCCAATTCGGCTTTGTCAAGGGCAGATCCTGCCTTTTGAACCTGGTCGACTTTTTTGAAACTGTCACTAAGGCCATTGATAAGGGTAAGGCAGTTCACACAGCCTACCTTGATCTTGCAAAAGCCTTCGACACAATACCCCACTCGGGCATCATAGACAAGCTCACCAGCTTAAATGTAAACCCATATGTCATAAGATAGGTCGCAAACTGGCTCAAGGACAGAACCCACAAGGTCAGAATTGCTGGAGCCATGTCAGACTCTAAGCCAGTCACAAGCGGTGTCCCACAGGGCTCGGTCCTGGGACCCCTCTTGTTCGGCATTTATTTTTCCGAGTGCCAGCAAACCTAGGAGGATTGTGGCTGACTAAGTTCGCAGATGACTGCAAACTGGGCGCCATAATTGATACTCCAGCGGACACAAGCATCCTTCAGAAAGGCCTCAGAAACAGATAACTGGTGCCAGAGCCATGGCCTTAAACTGAATGCCAAAAAATGTATAGTCATGCCCTTTGGGAAAAACAAAGTACCCACAAATTACCACATAGGTGGTAATCCATTAAGTACGGAAGAAGAAGAAATCTGGGACCTAGGGACCCAAGTTGACAGTAACCTCTCATTTGACACTCACGTTGCCAAGGTGGTTAGGAAGACCACCTATATTACCCACCTTATGAAAGGATTCACATCTAGATCGAGAGGTCATTGTGCCCCTATACTCTTCCCTTATCAGGCCCATAATTGAGTACAATGCCCCATTTGGGATGTACCTTACCCAACACCTGCAGCAGTTAGACCCCAAAAGTACCTCACCAAGTGGATCAAGGGTCTCGAACATATGTCATATGCTGCCCGGCTGAAGAAACTCCAGCTCTATTCAGTCGCATACCGCCTACTCCAAGGCGATCTATGCCTGTAGTACAAGGCCATGTCCAATCCGGAATTAATGGACGTGCTCCACCTCAAAATCCAAATCCACCAGTGCCGTGAGAGATTTGAACCAACACAGAAATAGGAAGTGCTGGAGGGACAGATTCATAACCCAGAGGCTCCCTACACTCTAACAGAATCCCAGTCCATGTTGGGCAGAGCCCCTCACTGACTCTTTCTTCAAGAGAAATCTTGACAAGTGGATGGGAGATCGTAGGTTTATCCCGGGGGTTATCTGTGTCACTACTAGACAGAGGCACAGTAAACTAAACCCTAAATGGGCATAGTATTCTCATTCCAAGGGGTGGCGAAAGCCACACGCACTCTGGCTAGGCTTATAAATGCCCTAGGTCAGATTGCCTAGTATAAACGTATGAACCTAATTGCTTATTGCAGAGTTCATGCTTTTCCATACATAGATGACTTGCAGATCCTTTACTTTCATCAGGAGTGCTTGCTAGATGTTCAAAAACTCTTCATTTTGCGGTTTTACATGAGCTTACACACTGTTTCACAAAATGTTTTCCTGTGATTTTTATTCTGCTCTGGAAAGTATTTTCTTCCAGACTAAGTAGAAACGTACCATGAATTCTTCCAGGGCTTTTCCCACCAGTCTGTTAATCTGCAAAGAAAATTCTCAGGATTCTGGTATACATGACCTATATGTTTATCATTTCCCTTGACCACTCTTCACATGAAGAAATTTCAGTGGTGCCTCTCTATCTGGATTCAACTTCACCATCCCTTACATTCCCAGATGTCCAGTTCTGGGGGTTATAAGAAGTGGAGCACTCTTAATCTAGGACTTCCCTTTGTCCCACTTCATTGTCACTGCAGACTGTGTGGGCTGTCTGAATAAAACTGCAAGGTCAGCGGAACAAGCAAGACAGACACTGCTGAAGAGATGACTGCAGTAGTAAATGCTTAAATCTTGAATTCTTTGGCCTCCAACTTTGCAGGTTATTACAGACAGCACTGCTGTGACTGGGTACTCCCCTGTTTATGTACATTCTGCTCCCATGCTATGTTATCAAGCTGGATAATGTTTTTTCTGCAGGCTTTCGTATATTTCAGAGAAAGAGTAGCCTTCCTAGTAGGGCAAAAAAAATACTTTCATGAATAAGCAAAACACCTGGAGGTCTTCCACAAAGTGATCCAACTGTAGGGACGCCTCAAATTCATTTGCCTCCTTTCAAAATGAACAGTTGAACTCTGCTCCAGGACTCCTCTTCCATTCCAGTGGAAGGGAGTGTTCTGTAGGCTTTTCCACCCTAAAGGTTCTAAAGATTTAAAAGTATTTCCCAAAGATAGTGATATCCGGTTATGGACAGGCGAGTTAACAGCCCTCCCAATTTACTTGTGCAAGACTACTGAACCCACTTTAGTTGACTGTGGGTAAATTTAGTTGACTGGATAATGACAGTTGCCTGAAAGGTATCAAATTTCTTTGAGGATGCAGGCACTGAAGGAGGTTTTAAGTATTTCTAGGAAGTATGTGCAAGATTTTAGTGCTAATCCAAGAATCGGAACCCTTTACCGAAGAGTAACCTGAGGCAACTGTAGTATGTCATCCCTTTCTGCTAGTCAGCCCATGGATCCCAGCCTTCTGTCCTAAAGCATTTATAGGATCATAAGATGTTACTAGGCTAATGGCCCTGAGGCCCTTAAGCCTAACCAAGAGTTTATCCACCAAAAAACCTCATTGAACTGTTCCCCCTGTTAATGAGCGATACTGGTGCAATTCCTGGGACAAATTTTATTCCCATCCACTCGAAGGTAGTACGTGAAGAGGGTCAGAAATTTACTTTGACGTGTACGAGTCTATTAGAAAGACCGGTTTCTGTTAATGTCTCCCATATTGGATTTAGTCCTTTCGGGTAATGCACGAGGAGTTGGATATGGAGCATCTCTAGTAGGGCAGGGTTCAAGATTGCCTTGTACGCAAGAGACCACCTCTGAGCAATCTGTACGATACTGAGTAAAGTGATCGTGATTTGAGCCTGTCTACATAGGACAGGTGTTGCAGCTTATGGATTCTCCTGAGGCATTTCTGTGGCATTTCCAGTTGGTGCAGGTGTTTGGAGAGGTACATACCAAATGGGGCGTTGTACTTCAGTTATTCATCTGAGGGAGGAGTACAGAGGCAATGACCTTTTTTTCTGGATGCAGTCACTTTACTTATGAGATGAACCAAATGTTTTTCTGACCACTGCCACTACATTATGGTCTAATGTGAGTTGTCAACCTGTGTACCCAGGTGTCTCGCCATAGATTGTGTACTTAGGGGGTTGCTGCTGTGGAAAACAGTAGGGGCAGTGTTTTTGCCGAATGGTAAGATGCATTTTTTGTTTAAGGCTGTGACTGTCACTAGTCAGTTGTTGCTGTGAAACCCTCTTGTAGTATATTGTCATTTGGGGAGTCAGCAACAGCACCCAACGTAGTTGTCCTCAGACTTGCTCAGCCGCAAGCCTTTTGTCTTTGCCTGGAACTGAGAAGTAGTTGGCAAACAGGGGTCCTAGGACAGATCCCTGGGGAACACCACTAGTGACAGGTCTGCTGTCAGAGGTAGAGGCACCTATTTTGACCTTGTGGGTCCTGTTTGTGAGCCAGTTGGCCACCCACCTGATGAGTATTTACACCAAGCCTGTTGGCTTTTCAAGGATGCCCGGGGTTGGGGTTGTCAAAGGCTTTGGCCAAGCGAAGGTAAGCTGTATGTACTGACTTTCCCTCTGCCAGGTCCTTGGTGACTGTCACAAGTCAACCAGGTTCAACAGGCAAGATATGCCCTTGACAAATCTGAACTGGATGGGGTCAAGTGCTTGGAGATTGCCCATGTGCTCTTTTTATAGGTTCATAGGTAGGTACTAGGCTGTCGGCCCAAGGGCCTACGTAAGCCTAGCCAACAAGGCTCCCTGGCTTACGCCACCCAAATTTATTTTCCTGTGCCACTGTCTAGCAGAGAGACAGTAGTGATCCCCGGGGTGTATTTCCTATTTCCCAGCCACTCCAAGATTTTTCTTGAGTGCTAATGAAGAACTTTGCTTGCATAGATGGGGGTAGTCTGTTCCAGAGTGTGGGAAGTTTCTGGGACAGGAATCTATCCCTCCAGCATGTCCCGTTTATTGTGGCGACAAGGTTTAGGTCCCTAGAGCATGTAGGTCGGCAGGATTGGGAATTCTTTAGGTGTAGCAGGTCCAACAGCTCTGGGTTTGACACAGCTTTATATGTTAGGCAGAGATCACCTCTGAGTAGGCGATATGCTCCGGAGTAAAGCTGGAGTTGAGGCGGTCAGTGTAGGGCATTTGTTTGAGGCCAGTAATCCTCTTTGTGAGGTACTTCTATGGCCTTTCCAGCTGCTGCAGATGTCTTTAGGTACATTCCAAAAGGGGCGTTGTACTCTAATGGGTCTAATGAGTATCGAGTAGTGGGGAACAATGACCTTTTTCTTTCCTGGATGAGAACCCTTTTATGATGCGCCATGTAGAAAGACTTCTGACTACTGTGGCGATGTGACTCAAAGGAGAGACTACTGTCCACCTGGGTCCCAAGGTCTCATCACGCATTCAGTGTTAAGTAGATTGCCGCTTATGTGGTAGCTCATGGGTACAGAGTTTTTACCAAAGGGGATGATGCTGCACTTTTTGGCATTGAGCTTGAGGCCATGGCTCTAAGACCAGGCATCTGTCTCAGCGAGGCCCTTCTGTAGGATGTCCACATCATTTGGGGACTTGACTATAGCTCCTAGTTTGCAGTCATCTGCGAACTTCGTTAGCCTGTACTTCTCAATGATGCCAGAGTTGGGATTGTCCAAAGGCTTTGGCCAAGAGAAGGTAAGCTGTATACTGACTTTCCCTCAGCCAGGCTGTTGGTGACTGTCAAGTTATGTCCATTGTACGCTCCATGCCGTTACAGATCAGACTTGTAAAGCTAATGGGGCTGTATTTTCCAGGGGTAGTAGTGGCCCCACCTTTGTGCAAGGGGATAATAATGGCAGTTCTCCACTCGGCTGGAATGAAGCCTGTACTTATGTAATAGTTGGTTAAGGTGCTCAGTGGAGTGGCTAGTTTTTGCTGGAGATGGTGCAGAATACAGCCTGGGATACTGTTGGGTCCCATGGAAGGTGTTTGTCCTGGATAGGGCATTTAACATTTTATCTTCAGAGATGTGAGGCGTGGGACAAGTGTCTGATGTCGAATGGGCCTTTTGGGGGGGGGGGGGTGAAGTTTGCATTGAAACCAAGTCAGCAGGATTGGGGTAGGTGGTACTGTTGATCTAATTGGGAACAAACCTGGAGTTTGCGATGGAGTTTCCTGATGCAAGACACTCTGGTTATCCTTTTGTTTTGGAGGCTAGTTTTGATTCATAATTGGCTTTGTAGGTTTTCACTTGTGATCTAATTTGCTAGTTGAGGCTAAGGTAGGAGTTTTTCCAACTGAATTTCTCTTACCCTTGGACAACACTTCCTCTTTGTTGTAAAGCCTATTAATAGAGGGTGTCCACCAGATAGGTTTGTGTTTCCTTGAGGCGCAAGTTTGGTATGGCAGAGTCTATGCTGTTGTACAGGTGCTTGTATAGTGCACTGGTGTACTGTTCAGCCTAGTTGTCTGCATCCTCTGAGGGGGAGGGGCGGTGGTATGAAGCTACTGATATCCTCAGAAGGTTGTAGTCAGCTTTTGAAAAGTATTTTAACCTGGTTACAGCAGGGGGGGGTTGGATGGCTAAAAACTTCGATTTGAGACTGGTCTAATCTTGCAAGGGAAGAATATAGTTGCCCATGTTGGTGAGTCAAGTCTAGAATGTCATCTCCCCTTGTGGGGGATGAGAGAAGCTGGTCTAGTGCGTTAGAATTGAAGACTAGGAATTGTTGGGCGAGTACATTAGAGCAGTAGTAGTTCACCCAGTCTATGGTGGAGTAGTTGAAGCCCCCAAGGATCAGGATGTTGGGGGGGTACATTAATGGAGCCAAGTAGGTCCAGGTAGAAGTAGGTGTCCTGAGTCATGGAGGGGGTCTATATATAACTTGGGTGTCTTGCCGATTGTCAGTTGCACCTGGAGTCGTTCTAGTGCATTATGTTGGCAAACCAGTCTGGAGGTGGGCTTGTCTTTAATGAAAATAGACTCCCAACACCTTTAGTCTTCCCAGCCTCATTTGGGGGTTTGAATGTGTCTGGTAAGGCAGGGGTGCTGTCCACAGCCTTGAACCAAGTTTTCTTGACTGCACAGATGTTGGCATCTTCCAGTGCAAGGAGAGCCTCCCAGTGAGTGCATTTTCAAGTTAACGCGCCTAGCGTTAAGCAGCATGACCTTCAGTTTGTTTTTTGACATCTCATGTTGGAAGATTAGTCTTGGAGACGTTGCCTAAAGAAGGCACAGTGGGAGGCAAGAGTCTTGGCCAGATTCCTGAATGCCAGGGGTGACAAGTGGAGGCCATATCTGGCAAAGCTTCGAGGCCAGTCAGCCATGTCATCCCAGGCAGATACTGGATCCCCTTGGGATGACACCAGGAAGTAAGACTTTTGTTGAAGTCCATTATTGTTGATGTGGTACCCGTTTTGGTTGAGGTAGGATGCTGTTAAGGGCTAGGGTCATACCTGCCTGGGACACTTACTAGAGCTCAGTCATGTCTCTCTTCATATAGTCCAGGGAAATGCGTCTCAAATCATTCACACCAACATGGACAATGACTGTCATACTTGTACCTGTTGTGGAGAGACTTAAGTGTGTGATGTGGTGGATTCTGGCACCTGATGGACAACTCACTGTGATCATCTTGTCGAGCCTGGTGAGGGGCATCAGTGTTTCAGTTGAGTTGCCAATGACTAGTATGTTTGGTTTATTATGCCTTATGGGTTGTATTTGCAAGGCACTTGTGTGTTGTCCTACTGTGTGAGGTTTGTTGTGTTGAATGTGAGTGTTGGAAGCCTGTGCTGTTCAGGTAATTTTTTGAGAACCTCTGCATAGGTGGTTGTGGGTGGTGTTTGTGCTGGCAATCTCCCCTTTGTCAGGAGTACTGATGGCACAAGAGGGCATATATTTCAGGTTACTATCCTGCAGTTCTCCAGTAGAATTATGTGCTAGGAAAAGAGGATCCTCCCTGAATGTTGAGGCAGTTGCTACATGCAGTATGCCCATCTCTACCAGGTTGACAAAAGAAACTGATGGGAATTGTCCATAGTGTTCTGAAACTTGGATGGGCTTATGGAGAGAGGGTTTTTGGTAGGGGGTTTTGTGGTCTATGCTCTTGTGGAAAAACCTTAAATATAAAATAACTGGCCTGAAGCCCAAGTGCTAAAACCAAAACCAAGAGGCTTAGAATAACACATTTCAGAGATGCGAACATGACCTCAAGTTTGGAGTTGGTGTTTGTCTTTCGGCTTTTTCCTGATAAGGGGTTTCCACAGCAGAACTCCGGTCCGCTAATGATTGGCAGTAGATTTTTTATAAAATGCCGAGGTGCCAGCTCGACTCCCAACTTTCAACGAAGGCATGCCCATTTATGCACGCATGTCTCTCGAATGCTACCCAACCACGGGGAGGACATGCAGACTTCACAGAAGGCACTCCCAAGCAAGGAGTTAGTGTATTCTGTTATCAATGGGTGAGTTTTGTCTGTTTTGTTCATAGTATGAATTCTGAGTGTTCATCAGACTTTTATGCTATGACAAGTTATTTGTTGTATATCAGGCTGTGACTTTTTTTCTTTAATGTTATGGTTAACCTGATATGTTAACATTACGAGCTCTGAGTTCTAACAGATTTACAAGTTGTGTAATAGTTATGACAGCAGTGTTTTATTTACTATGTTTTAGCATGCTATACTTATAGTCTTTAACAAAATGTGATGTTCTTTGTGTTCGTGTTTCACTGTTGCAGTCATTACATTTGGGTAGTCCTGCTGGCAGGTTGCCCTCTGTCAGCCTGAATTCCAAAGTCTTGGGTCCTTAATCGGCTGACGGCCCTTCCCTGACATCAGGTAGTCAGGGGTATAAAAAGCAGCTGACGCCATTTTCTTTAGTTCACAAGTGCCGGTCGGCCGTCTCCTGAGATGTTCGAATTTCAGATCCGAAGTCTTCTATAAAGCTAAGTACCCCATTGGGGAAATTTTTTTTTTTTTCCTTGCTCCAGTACCGATGTCAAAGTTAATTGTATTTCTTGTGGGAAGCAAATGCCTCATAAGGACTTTCATTCTTACTGTATTCCTTGCCTAGGCCCGGATCATAATTTTCTGGGTTATTGGAAGCTTCCCCTAAGCCAGTCTGTTCTCAGTGAGGTGCTTTCGCAGCCCCTGACTACTGCTACTTTAGAGACGCAGGCCACTACCGACTCCCACGCCGCTGGAAACTCCAAGTATTAGAGCCTCTGACACTAATCCTTCAGATGGGTCTGGAGCCGCGGAGCAGGCACCGGCTTCTGAGGGTGTATTCAGACCCAAACACCTATACATTACATTAAACCGACTTCAAAGACTAAAGCACCTTCAAAGGCAAAGAAGCAACCTCAGCCACGTGGACAGACCTCCATGCCCAAAAAATAGATGCTCAAAATGGCCGAAGATTTGACTGACTTTATCAGGGGTTCCCATCCCCCTCCTGATAAGAGGCCTAGGCAAGAGACTGACTATGAATCTTCAGATCAGGCTTCCATTTCTTCTGATTCCTCTTCCGATCAGGAATATTAATTTCCCCCTCTTGAGGATTCTGATGCTGAAGAATCCATACCTTCAGCTTCTCCTGAGGATTATTCTTTTGGGGAAACCTTGCATACCATGTGGGAGCATTTCCACTGAGAGAGCCAAGATTTTTTCAGAGTCTAAAGAGGCTCTGGGATTTCCTGTTACTACCTCAGCACAAGCCACTAGCCATCCCTCCTGTGTTAGACATTGTAGATGTGTTTTAAGAGTCTATCCTTACCCCCTGACTCCTTCCCTCCAGCTCCTGTTAAGCCTGACAGAGATTTGAGTTCCTGACTCCAATTCCTTTTTAAAAACCCTGCTGCAGACCCAGAAACTATTTATCTGGTCCCAAGGGTGTTAAGGCTTCTGCTGCAAAAAACCCCTACCCCTTCTGATAGGGATTCTAGGGCACTGGATAGATGGGGGGGGGGTTACACCTACTTCCTTGGCTATAAGGGCCTTAGACTGTCAGTTTCTTATGCTCAAATATCAGCAACATGTTATGGCATTGCTTAAACAGAATGTTAAATTCTGAATGTGCAGAAAACAAGGAAATGCAGGATATTTTGCATGCAGCTGAACAAGTTGGAAAGCATACTTTGCAATGTGGTTTTGATTCTTTAGAGGCCTGCAGGGCAGCAGTCACTGGTTCTGTAATTAGAGGGCATGCTTTGTTAAAGGAACAATCTGCCTGATCATGTTAAATTATTAGATGCACCTTTACAGCATGATTCTATTTGGTGTTAAGGCAGAAGAGGTATTAAAGAAAATGGAGGACAAGGCTTAATCTATGCAAACAGTCAAAGATTTCTTACAAGTACAGCCACCTAGGTTTAGTAGACACTGGCCAACAAAGAATTGGTCCTTTCCAGTGTCAGACCTCAAAAGGGTAGACCCAGACTTCCTAGAGGCAGATCCCAGGCTCAAGGCTCATACTGGTCAAAGCAATGGGGCGCTTCTACCTCCAAAAGTGGAAAGACAAATCACAACCTTACAGGGAACTGTCCCAGTGACTTCCCCCTGTCTGCACCAAGCACTTATTTCCTGGCAGCACCCTTAAGGGGAAAATTAGCACTTTTGTTTTCTCAGTTGGCACATTATAACCCAGGACAAGTGGGTTCTAAATCATGTCACAAGGCTACAAGTTCCATTTCCATACCCTGCCAAAGACAAACAGCTGGCCAGATCTGCCAAAAAATCAATGGGCAGAGGCACAAAAACAAGTCTCATCCCTCAGACATGGTGGCCATTCAACAAGTGCAAGAGCAGGGACAAGGATTTTACTCTACTGTTCTTGGTACCCAGAAAGGACAAGGCCTGGAGGCAAATACTGGACCTATCTATTCTGAATACATTCCTGGATATACCAAAAGTCAAAATTTGCAGCAGCTACTGCCCATGCTGGGCAATAACGCTTGGCTTGTAACTTTAGACCCAAGAGGCATACCTGCATGTCCCAGTCAGACAAATATGCTGAAGATGCCTCAGATTCAAGGCTGGCTCGGTGCATTACCAATTCTCTGCACTGCCCCTTTGGCTTATCTACTGTGCCCAGGGTTTTTACAAAGTGCCTGGCACCAGTAATTGCATTTTGCAGACAAGTATTCAAATATGTCCTTACTTGGACGACTGTCTCATTCAAGCAGAGAACAAGGGCACTCTCTCCTATGACACCTGGCGTTTGTGAAAAGGCTTCCAACATGCCTCTAGGGTACACAAACTAAAAAAATCACAACTGGTACCCTCTCAAAAGATAACATTCCTGGGTGCAAGATTGAATACAACTGCCCAGATGGCTTACCTCACGCCAGACAAAGGCAACTGACTACTTCAAACTGATGGCAACAAAAACCCAGTGTTCTGCAAGACAAATTCTGCAGGCTCTGGGCTTCATGGCATCCTAAGTCCATATGCAAGACTGCATATGAGGAAACTTCAGTGGTATCTAAAAAGTTTATGGAGTCAACATTCAAGTCTGTAAGCAATGATTCCTCTCGTTCCCTGCCTGCAACAGGAGTTTCTATGGTGGGCAAAGGCCTGTCACCAAAACATGGGATGGCACTTCACTGTACCCCATGCCAATCGAACCTGGATGACAGACTCATCAGATTATGCCTGTGGGGCCCACATGGCAGGACTATGCATTCAGGGCATATGGGTACCAAATCAAATGCATCTACATATCAACCAAAAAGATGCTAGCTGTTCAAAATGCCCCAACAGCCTTCAAGGACTTGCTTCATCCAGGACAACTGCTGATAGACAGACACCAGTCATGTGGTATATAAAAGAGAAATGGGGCACTCACTCGTACACCCTGTCCAGATTAGCCATGGCACTATGGGGGACAGCTTTGACCTACCAAATACATCTTCGAGCTCAATTCCTGCCAGGAAAACGGAACACTCTGGCAGACTAAGCAGAGACCTTTGTGGATCCTCACGAGTGGAAACTAAACCCACAAGTGATTGAGAAATGGAGGAGCCCAGACATAGATCTATTTGCCTCTCCTCAAAATTATCAACTCAAAATATTCTGCACAAGGACTTATCACAGACTAAAAACCTATAAGTTTGCGCCTTTCCACCTCTGCCTCTTTTTTTTTTTTTACCCAAGGTCCTCCTAAAAGTCAGACGAGAAGCCAAAGATATTAATTGCCCCGGACTGGCCATGCCAATACTGGTTCCCAGTCCTAAGGAACTTGTCTCAATACCCAGCTTGGACCTTGCCTCAAACTACTGTCCCAGCAAAGCAATCGGATCCTGCACAATCAACTACAGGCTCTGAACCTGGCAGCATGGCTAATCCTGTAATCATACAAATGACACCTCTCAGTAAAGCTGTGATTGATGTCAGTTTGGAAGCCAGAAGGCCTAGTATTAGAAAATCTTATGCTGACAAATGGAAGAGATTCTGTGCTTGGAATCGAGCACAAGGAACTGGTACAGCAGAACCACATATTCCTCAGATATTACAATACTTAACTGAGATGCTTGACAAAGGCCCATCTTTCTCATCAATCAAAATCCATGCTTCAGCCATTTTGGCTCATTACAATACAGAGCCACCAGTCTTTTCTCATCCTTTACTAAAGCAGTGTCTTAGAGGAGCCAAAAACTTAAGGCCTCCTAGAAGATCACCCTTACCTGCATGGGACCTCAATTATGTATTGGAAAAGCTCACCCTGCCTCCATTTGAACCAGCTGATATAAAGTTCTTGTCATGGAAGACAGCTGTGCTGCTAGCAATTTCTTTAGCAAGAAGGGTTTCAGAGCTGCAGGCTGTCATGGCTGTAGAGCCTTTTTTCATATTTTACCCAGACAGGGTGTCTCTGAGGACAAATCCTACTCTTATGCCTAAGGTCATTTCCAGTGTGGCTCTTAACCAAACAGTTCATCTGCCAACTTTTATCCAAATCTGCAGAACAAAGGGGAGAGAATTCTGCATTCCTTGGACATACACACAGCTAAGATTCTACTTGAGCAGGACTAAAGCTCTCAAAAAAAACTGAGCAATTACTAGTGTATGCTGCAGGATCAGAAGGAAAGGCCACTTCAAATCAGACAAATTAAAAGTGGAAAATCCATTTTTGCTACTTACACCATGGCAAACCTGTGCCCAAGGGCATTGGGTCTCACTCCACCAGGGCTGCAGGTACTTCAGCAGCCTGAGGGGTACCAACAAAGGACATTCTAGAGGCTGCTGCTTGAGTTCTGTTCACACCTTTACAAAGCACACCTTCACAAAGCATTACCATTTGCCTCTAAGTCAAGGGCAGGCTTTGCCACTGCAATGCTGCAGGGCCTTGTAGCCTCACCTAATGCTGTTTAGCTCCAGCCTCCCAACCATAGCTTTGGGATTCTACCCAAATGTAATGACTGCAGCAGTGAAACACTAAGAACATAGTACAGTTGTGTACACTCTACATAAATGTAGATGTTCGTGTGTGTATCATGGAAGAGGAGGCTGCAATTGACACAGGACCCAAGACTGGAATTCAGGCCGACTGAGGGTAACCTGCCAGCAGATTACCCTAATGTAATGATTGCAACAGTGAATACACTCTAACATCCACATTTATGGTAAGTGTACACAACTGTACTTTCCTGAGAAAAACGCTCAGGTAAGTAAATCTACTTTTGTTTGTATACCAGTGTGTATATTATATAAATGTTGGAGGAATGGTCCGACTGCTTGTGCTTTCACAAGTCAGAGTATGCTCCAAGGGAAATTTGAACAGCTGCTGCTATCGGCAGAGTTTACAAGGTAAAGGAGTAAACAAGTAGGCTGTAGATATTTTTGTTTTGCTCAAATGTTTTTGATTTTCTTCAAAGTATAACTTAATTGAAATTTAACTTCAAAATATATTAACTATATATACATTATTTACATTTGGCCTGAGAAATTGTAACCTGAACCAATCTGAGTCAGTTTTGTGGAAACTTTGAACAAATATTTTTCTTCCTCAATTTTAAATACTTGCATAAAAACGTCTATTTGGAATAATTATAAACTGGATAGATCCAAATTAGTGGAAAACCTTGCATACTTTTTATTCAAATGAAAATACCATAATAAAAAAAGTAAGTTAAATTAATAAACCTTGGCACATTATGTATAGGAATCCAGTACAATATATTAAAACCTAAATTAGAATTTACCAATTACATTTTTAACACATTTCCAGTGAGTGATCTCTCAAATGTCTTGAATCAGCGGCCCCTTGGAATATATGCAAATCACCCTTATGAACACCAGGTGATCTGAAGTAGTTAACTTCATTTGATCAGTAACCTGTGGGTTTCGGATCTGAGCCGGCAGCATACGAAGCAAAAAGCTCCAAGCTCCTCCCCCTACTCATACTTCACTGCAACCTCCTTCCAATCCTCAGATCTCATTTACCGCGGCTTTGCCAGCATGGAATTTTTGAGCTCCAGGCAAGTTTGTCAGGGTTTTTCAAAATGTATTGGTCTGTGTGTGCCCCTTTGATAAACTAATAGCAGTCTACAGATGTATCTCTCATTATGGGTTTCCTTCCTCCCAGATATTTGCTTTTTGTAAGTTAGAAAGTTGTTAACTTTGTCAGTGTAGGCCCCCCCCCCTTCCCGTCTGCAGTGTGCGTTTTACTATGTTAGAAAGTCAAAGTGACTTTCTCTAGTGCACAATGTGTGGCCACAAGCTGTCGCCAGCAGTCTGTCACACTGTGTAGTTTGCTTGGGGGTACCTCATTTGTCATCCGGCAGCAAGATTTGTGCTGCCTTCAAACCCCGATCCCTGCAGGATCGAAAGAAAATTGATTCTGGTGGGTCTTCTACCCGCGGAATAAACGTCTGCTGCTTCGCCAGCCACTGCTGTGGCTGTCCAGCCTTCCGGCCCTCCTACCCTGTCTGGGACTCTCCCTTCCACCTCTCCACAGGGGGGAGGGGCCAAGTAAGAGAATAAAAGACAAACGGGGCGACAGACCAACAGAGAGAAGGGCCGCAAGCGGCAGGCTGAGTTGGATCCAACGGCCCCTCCCACTAAGGTGATTTTGTCTAGTTCGTTACTAGGCCATCCTCTCCTCGGCTCCATTCACGTTTTTCTCCAGAGCTGGAGGAGGAGGAGGCTTGACCACCCTCATCTTCGCGTCGGCCCTCCCAACCAGCATCGGTGGCATCCTCTTATCAACTGAGCATCTCTGAAGCAGACATGGAGCGGATGACGCAAAGGTTTTTGCAAACCACTGCAGATGGGAATGTTGCCGGCCTCCCCACTGGTGCAGGGAGTTCGGATCAGTTTATCGCCCAGATAGCTCCTTCTCTGATTCACCATTGGATTTTGGAGTGTATGGATCAGAGGAGCCCTGGAGTCGGGGGGGGGGGGGTCGGCGCCAATGGTACCTTCGGCCTTGACCCCGGGTATGCCCTAGAGTCTGTCGGATCCACTTTCGGATCAGAGCTGAGAGTTGGGCATTGGATCAGAGAGGATGAGTGTCATCTGCTCCGTTGTGGTTGGGGCATACCATCCCTTTGGATCCGGCTGTTCCAACTTCGGCTTCGATACCTTCGGATCAGAGGGTCACAGCTACCCTCACCACCAGTTTCAAGGAAGCCTGTTCTCCTTTGGCGTTCGTTGTGAAGAGGGTTCTCTGAAGGATCAAGACCCCCTCACTCTCCTCTGGGGCCATCCCTGCTTCCTCGCAGTTGGACTTTTGTCATCCAGTCCCCCCCCAGGGACAGCCTGTGTCTATTGCACCCCAGCCAGTTCCCCTGGAGGAGCACAAAACCATTTGAGCCCTCCCCGGAGAGTCCACCCAAGGAGGTTCCTCACAAACGCCAGTGTAAAAGGAAACCCTGGATCCCCCCCCCGCCCAGAGCCCCTCACTGACTATACAGACTTGGAGAAAGGGGAAGGTTCCCTCAAACCCCCCCCCCCAAGAAGTCTCAGAGACTGTGGAAATCCTTTGCCAGAGGGTGGGGGGTGGTCTGCCCAAAAACCTTCTGACAAGTCGGTGTTCCTGGAGGCGTTCGACACAGATCCATCTGCCTCTTGGGTGTCCACCCCCCCAGCCGACCCTCTGGTGGACCTTATCAACACCAGAGCTTGGAAGGAGCCGGAAACTGTAGAGCCAGTACCCAGAAGGCCCGACAAAATATTGAGCCCCCCCAGGAGATGGATCTTTGAGCAAAGGTTCCCCGGTTGATGCCATGGTGGTGGCCACAAAAAAGGAACTCACCCAGGAAAGCTCCTCTGTCCACCCCCCCAGAGTCCAGGGCGATGGACAGTCTATGAAAGCTGACTCTTGCTTCAGCTACCTTTATTATAAGGACACTGAATTACTTGGCCCATGTAATTAGACTGCAGTGGGGCCAGAGTACACAGCGTCTCCCCAGAGTCCATGTCTGCGGCTGATAAACTGATCTCTGCTTGTATGGCCACTCAAGTCTGTGTCCAATACATCCATGCGTCTACTCTCACACCACCGAGGGAGCTGCTAGGGCTAGCGGGTGTGGTATCGCCTTAAGGCTTCATGCCTGGCTCAGTCTTTGCGATTTCTCGGAACCCTTCAAGGTGTCCTTTGCTAAAGCACCCGTTGACTGTTTGATCCAGTTAGGGAAGACTGTCCGTGATACGATTGTCCAGTGCAAGAAAGATGGGAAAAAGCTGTCAGCTGTCTGGATCTGTTTCTCTAACCCTCAAAGGTAATTTTCCAGGAATCCGTGAGGGCAAAAAGCTGTGGTTCTGGAAATTTCAGTCCCGGAATGCTCAGGACTCCTCCCCCAGAGGCAGAGGGGGGCTGAAGAACTTCGGGTCACGGGGAACCTTTTTCAGACCCCCACAGCAACCCTGAGAGGTTGCCTGATGACTACTCTCTGGAGGCAATTGGGCGTTTTTTGATGCACCTAGCCCATTTGGGAGTCCATCACAACAAATCAGAGTGCTTGGAATAATATCCAGAGGCTATTCTATTCCTTTCACAAGCCACCTCCCGGACGTCCCACCTGCTTAGTGGGAGGCCTCAGCTTTGGAAATGCAAAAGCTGCTAGAAAAAAGCCATCCAGCAGGTGCCCCCAGTCCAGATCAGACACCTATTCCAGGTTCTTTTTGGTGCCAAAAAAGACGGGGGGACCTGTTCATTGCCAAGAAATAGTTCCGGATGGTCATGCTTCAATCCATCCTGCCCTTCTTGCAGGAGGAAGACTGGTTGTGCTCATCCTTAAAGGATGCGTACTACCATATCCTGATGGACAGTATCCAGGAGGTTTCTGTGCCTTTGGCTAGTGCCAGTCATCAATTAGGGTCCAGTCCTTTGGTCTCACCATAGCCCCCCGGATGTTCACCAAGGTCATGGCAGTTGTAGTGGCCCACCTGAGACTTAGGGGCATTCAGGTCTTCCCGTACCTGGACGACTGGCTCCTCACAGCTCCCACCAGGCATCTACTCGTACTAGCCAGAGATTTCTTTCTCCAGGTATACCTCGGCTGGGGATCACCATAAATCTCAGGAAGTCTTCCCTTCAACCTGTTAGTGTTAGACTTCATAGGGGTGAGAATAGATTATCTTCAGGCCAGGGCATTTTTGACTCCAGTCTACACAGCCTGGCACTTCATGTTAGCACTTCTGCAGTCCCCTGCACCCCCAGCAGAATTGGTCCTGAGAGCCTTGGGGTCCATGGCAGCAGCTGTCAACCTGATCCCTTGTGCTCGTCTGCATATGAGAATTCTACAATGGATGTTGCAAGTTCAGTGGTCGATACTTCATCCACCTCTAGATTTTCCGATTCCTCTGAGTAGTGTGCAGAAATTCTCACGTGGTGGCTCCGATCCTGGGATTTGCAGGAGGGACATCCCTTTGTTGCGTCCCAACTCCAAGCCACTGTGACCACTGATGCCTCCCACCTAGGGTGGGGGGGGGGCACTGTTCGTGCAGGACTGTTCAAGGCACGTGGACTCAACGAGACTGTGCTGCATATAAATGTGCTAGAGATGAGCGGTCCTTTTAGCGTTGCAGGCCCTTCATGCTTATCTTCCTCTGGGAACTATTGCAGTCCAAACTGTCATTGGTCTGGTATATCAAAATGGGGGGGGGACAGAGTCTTGTTCCCCTTTGTCGAGAAGACAGTTTGGGAATGGGCGATCTCCAACCGCTTTCTGATAGCAACGCACATTCTGGGTCAATCCAACATCTTGGCAGACAAATTGAGCAGAACTATCCTTTCTCCCTACGAGTGGTCTCTGAACCCTTGTGTAGCGGAACAGATCTTCAAGTGGGGTCAGCCTTGCTGCGATCTCTTGCATAGCCATCCACTGTGAAGTGCAGCAAGTTTTTCACTCTAATCCCCCTGACTGGGGGAAGCCCTCAGAGGCGCTCTTATTCATGCTTGGCCACCCTGTGGTCTCTGTATCCCCCACTCCCACACATGACAAAATTCTTACAAAAAGCTTGTCTGTTGGGGAGCAGAATGATCCTCATAGCCCCATTCTGGCCTAGTCAAGTCTAGATGTTCATCTCACATTGCTGTAGTCCGCTGTCCTCGGTCGGCCCGAATACCAAAGTATTAGGCTGACGTCGGTCATGGGAGCTTAGATCTGACATCAGAGCGTCAGGGTATAAAAGCGCATGACCGTCATATCCTCAGTCTTTTTTGCCGCATGGTCCGATGCAGAAGCAGCGTTGCAAGTGCCGTCGCTCTGAAATTTTTCGAGTTTCAGACCGATACCAAGTTGGGCTAAGTACCCGTTGGAATATTTTTGTTTTTTCTTGCCTCAGTTATTTACCGGATGTCAGAAAAAGTGAATAATTGTATTTCTTGTGGGAAACAGATACCGCATAGGGATTACCACTCGCTTTGTATTCCTTGTTTGGGACCGGAGCACGACGTAGTCGGGTGTCGGTTTTGTGCTAGGTTTAATAAGCGCACTATAAAACGGAGGATGTTAAGTTGTCTATCTCGCCTTCATTCTTGCTGGATGGGTTCGGAGCCGACCTCGGCTCCGACTCGGCCACTCTAAAAGCTCAAGAGTTGGTTCCACCGGCTCGAGGCTCCCCTTATATCCCACAATGCTAGGCGAGAGTTACCTCAGATCTCGTTTGCCGCTACAGCTTCGAGGTTGGTTGTTTCTACCGGTTCTTGGTGAGTACTATTTCTTCTTGAAATTAGTCTTTAAAAACCCCTTTATTTTAATATATTTACTTAGTTTAGTGTAGTTTAGAAAACTTTTTATTCCCTTCCAAAAAATTTCCGTTTCTTTTCCTCAAGAACCTTTGGTTCTTCCCTTGGGCCTATAGGCCTTTCCTTCCCTAGTGGAGTGTGTGTGTACTATTTTAGTTTAAATTACTAGTACTGCTTTTTATTATAATTAACCTGACAGGGTGTAACTAGTGTGTTTGTGTGCGTGTTTGTGTACACCTGTTCAGATAAAATGTCTGAAGAAGCAAAGGTCTCCGGATTCAAGAAGTGTGATGCGTGCCGTCAGAAAATGTCTGACAGACGCTCACACTTCTTGTGTCTATTGTCTGGGGCCTTTGCACCTGCAGGACTCCTGTGCTGTGTGCCATGGCTTCAGCCCCAGGGTCCTGCAGGAAAGACTGAATAAATTGATTCTTAGAGGCTTACTCAAGCCAGAGGATTCCCTGTGTTTCAACAGGGAAGCCCTCTAAGGCATCTAGGTCTTCGGCTCCGGCAACTGAGTCGAGACCTAAGGTTTCTCAACCTTTGCCTTCATCGGCTCCGGCTGGAGCCGATAAGTCTCAGTCCACAGTTTCTGTGGCCCTCGGCCCGCCGGAGCCGAGGTAGTAGAGTTCCGTGTCGGCTCCGACCAGACCTTCGGAGCCGACAACTAGGAAGAGGTCCAGGTCACCATCTCTTGGCTCCGTTCATTCGGCTCCAGGATCTCCCCTGCTGTCTGAACGGAGCCAAAGATCTCACTCCTCTAGGTCATCGAGGCTGTCGGATCATGACCTTCAGAGGGTAGTGAGTCGACTACTTAAGTCCGAGGCACTGGCCCAGATGCTTCAGAGCCCGACATCAGTCGATGCCTGCCCCGGTCCATCAACATATTCCTCCTTCGACTCTCTTGAGCTCGGAGCCGGGTCGTGTCGGAACCGAGACTGCGTCGGAGCCGATACAATTGTCTTCGGCTCCGTCGTCGGCTCCGTTTTCTTCCTTGGAAGAATCTCGGCGCCGGACTTCCCTCGTTGGCTCCGAGGGGGTGAGTGGCATCGGACCCTTGTCCGACCCCCCTCTCCCTCGGTGCTTCGGCGCTGGTGAGTTCGGCTCCGACATCGGCCTCGGAGCCATCACTGTCGGTGCCGAGGGGGGTTCTTAGCTTCTCGGAGCGGGGACCTCTGGCTCTGCCTGACAGGGGTGCATTCGAGGTCATGCGGAGTGTGTTAGAGCCTGGCTCTACTCCACAGTCGGCTCCGTCCGCCCCTCCCTCTATGGTGCCTCAGGCTAAGTAGACTCACTCCCTCATCCCGGACCGCAGAGAGCCAGCTCCTCAGGAGCCCCCTGTGGGGATTTCATCCTCTTCCGAGGCCTCTCCTGATTTGGCAGAAGAGCCCCCTCGGAAGAGGAAGTGCAAGAGGAAACACATTGACTCACCTGAGTCCATCACATCAGACACAGATTTGGATGATTCTGAGGGTTCCCCCCGTTCCCCTTCTGAAGAGGTCTCATTTGCAGACATTCTGGAGATCCTGAAACAGAGGGGAAATTGGCCAGCCCTCAACCCTTCGGAGGACGAATCTGTGTATCTTGAGGCGTTGGCTCTCGCCCTGCCACCTCCCGGGTGTCCCTCCCCTTCGACCCCCTCATGCAGGTGGTTGCTAAGAAGGCATGGACGGCTCCTGATTCAGTGGACGCCACTCCCAGGAGACCCTCTAAGTTCATAACAGCTCCAGCAGACAAACAATTCTTAACAAAAGGAGTTTCTGTGGATGCTATGGTGGTAGCTGCTGCCACAAAGAAGGAGCTAGCTGATCCTTCAGTACCTGTCCATCCACCTAACAAGGAATCTAGGTCCATGGATAGGTACGGGAAGCGGATGTTCTCGTCAGCGACATTTACCATGCGTTCGCTGAACTACCTGTGCCATTTTACTCGTCTTCAAAGGGACTTGATCAAGGAAGCGAGTGAAATGTTAAAGGATCCTACAGCTGCGGGTTTCCAAGATAAGATGAACACGCAGCTGGCTACCCTTAATTCCATAACCAACTCCTCCATGCGCCTTCTTTCTTACGCGGCTGATGGAGCGAGCAGAGCCGCAGGGACAGGTGTGGCCTTACGTAGGCATGCCTGGATGCGGCTATGCAATTTTGCGGACACTTTCAAGAAGTCTTTCACGAACTCCCCTTTTGATGGATCATCTCTCTTTGGTCCTCAAGTGAAAGAAACCTTGACTAGGTGCGAGACTGATGGCAAGACCCTTTCTGCCGTCTGAGTCCGTTTTTCTACTCCTTCCAGGCCTTACCCCAAAGGCCAGAAGGGTGGAAAGATGTGGTTCCGTAAACAATCTCAAGGGACTTCGCCTGACGCACAGTCGTTTTCCCACCAGAGGCAGAGGTGGGAATAACAATGGTAGACGTCGCCCTAGGGGCAGGGGGGGTCCGCAGAACCAGGGCAATCGGGAAGCCTTCCCTGACAAGCCCTTTCAGCATCCCTGAGGTGTTGCCCGACTGCCCATCTTCGGAGGCAGTCGGGGGAAGATTGTCACTGTACCCAGAAGCCTGGCTATCCCTGACTCAAGACAAATGGGTACAGTCCATTTCCGAAGGCTATTCTATCCCCTTTCTTCGCTTTCCAAATCAGTCAAAAAAATCCCTTCCAGATGTTCCACCCGCTCAAAGGGATCTAGCAGTTTTGGAAATTTCAAAACTGCTTGCAAAAAGAGCAATTCAGCCAGTTCCAGCAGACCAACAAGGATCCGGAATCTACTCCAAGGTTCTTTTTAGTTCCAAAGAAAACAGGGGACTGGAGACCAATTTTGGATCTCAGTGTCTTGAACAAATCAGTCAAGAAAACAAGATTTCGGATGGTCACGCTGCAATCCATCCTTCCCCTTTTGGGCAAAGGAAACTGGATGTGCTCTATAGACCTTCGGGATGCGTACTATCCCATAAAGATGAACAGACGCTCCAGAAGATTCCTCCGCTTCAGGCTGGGAACCAGTCATTTTCAGTTCAGGGCCCTGCCCTTTGGTCTCACCACTGCCCCCCGGGTGTTTACCAAATGCATGGCAGTGGTAGCTTCTCACCTGAGACGACAAGGATTCCAGGTGTTTCCATATTTGGACGACTGGCTCCTCACAGCTCCCACCAAGCATCTCCTTCTGATGGCCAGAGATTACACTTTTCGCGTTTGTCAAAAGCTGGGTATTTCAATAAATTGCGAAAAGTCTGTTTTGTCGCCTTGTCGTACTATTACCTACATAGGCGCAAATCTAGATACGATAAACATGTCTGCAAGGCTAACACATCAGAGAATATCAGACATTCACAAATTGGTATCACTCCTTCTCAACAACAACAGAATCAAAGCCAGGTTAGTTCTAAAGGTGTTGGGAATTATGGCAGCGGCCATACCTGTACTTCCATTAGCCAGATACCACATGCGGATCCTTCAGTGGATGCGCTTTACTCAATGGTCATACCAGGAACTACCAATGTCTCACACCATTGTGATCACGCAAGCGTGCAAAAAGCATCTCATGTGGTGGATGTCTTCCCCCCAGCTCCTGTCGGGAAGACCCTTTGTTCCACCACCTCCGGTTGCTACACTGACAACGGATGCCTCCCTGATCGGGTGGGGGGGGCATTATCAGGGCAGGACAGTCCAGGGCACATGGCAACCAAACGAATGCCACTTGCACATAAATGTTCTGGAGATGAGAGCAGTGCTTTTAGCGTTGCAAGCCCTTCAAGACTCTCTTCCCTTGGGAACAATTGCAATCCAGACAGACAATATGTCTGTAGTGTGGTACATCAGCAAACAAGGCGGAACCAGATCATATCCCCTGTGTCGAGAAGCACTCAGACTGTGGCAATGGGCGATTTCTTCTCAGCATTTTCTGATAGCAACGCACATCCCCGGGAAGTCCAATCATATTGCGGACAAGTTGAGCAGAGCTATTCTCATGCCTCACGAGTGGTCTCTGAAAGACTCTGTAGTGAGAGAAATTTTTCTCAAGTGGGGTCAGCCTTGCTGCGATCTTTTTGCTACTCCCCAAAACAGCAAGTGCAGAGAATATTTCACTCTATTCCCTTTATCAGGCCAACCCAGCAGAGACGCTCTAGTCCAAGTTTGGCCCCGGGGACTTCTGTATGCATTTCCTCCTTTCCCACTGATCTCTCAAGTAATACAGAAAGCTATCGCTCAGAAGGCCTCATTGATCCTCATTGCTCCTTACTGGCCTCGACAAGTGTGGTTCCCCTTTCTACATCGTTTTCTCTTGGAGCGACTGTGGAATCTGGACCTAGTTCCAGATCTTTTGATCCATCAGTCGGGTCAGTTTCATCGCTCCCTCCCCTCTCTGAACCTCACTGCTTGGTTCCTCCAGTTCCAACCTTAGCCAGGCTTCCTCAATTATCTCACTCTGTTAGAGATATATTGATAGCTTCCCATAAATCTTCCACTCGAAAGATTTATTTCAGTAAGTGGAAACGCTTCTCATATTGGGCACAAGGAAAGGACATAGATCCTTTCACCGCTTCCATCCAACTAGTCCTTTATTTTCTAGCTGAACTCTTCCATGCAGGTTCATCTCCCTCTACACTTAAAGTTCAATTGGCAGCTATTTCTAACTTTCATGTGGGTATTTCTGAATCTGCCCTAGTGTCCCACAAACTCTGCAAAGCCTTTTTGAAAGGAGTTTTTCTTCTCAGACCTCCTATAAGAAATCCTCCTTCTCCTTGGGACCTAAATTTAGTTCTTGCTTCTTTGACTCTTCCCCCTTTCGAACCTGCAGCTTCCTGTTCTTTAAAATTGTTATCATGGAAAACTCTTTTTCTGGTAGCTATTACATCAGCTAGAAGAGTTTCAGAGCTTCAAGCACTCGGCTGTCGTCCTTATCTTTTGTTTCATAAGGACAGAGTATCCTTACGAACTAACCCGTCCTTTTTGCCTAAAGTGGTCTCTACATCAAATCTGAATCAATCCATTGATCTACCAGTCTTTTTTCCAGAATACTCCAATAGGTCTGAACAAAAATTACACTACCTGGATGTTCACCGTCAATTAAGGTACTACTTGGATAGAACTACAGTTCAGAAAATCTGATCAGCTGTTTGTCTCCTATGCGGAGAGCAGAAAGGGACTTTCAGTTTCAAAGGTATCATTATCCAGATGGCTAACATCATTGATTTCCCTTGTATATGAGATTAGACATCAAAAGCTGCCTGATAAACCTAAGGCTCATTCCACCAGAGCTTTGGCTACTTCTTTAGCTTTCCAAGACAGACTGCCTATTGACACCATTTGTGCAGCGGCTACTTGGGCTACTCCTCACACTTTCATTTCTCATAAGTTGGATTTAGCTTCTAGGCATAGAGCTAACTTTGGTTCCACTGTTCTCAGGAGTGTTCCGTTAGGCCACCCGGGACAAGGTGCTAGGGACGCGGTCCCATCCAGCAAGAATGAAGGCGAGATAGACAACTTAACATATAGAAGTTATGTTCTTACCATAACGTTCCATGTTAGTTGTCTTCTCGCCTTCTTCTTAAGGCCCCACCCTCCTTCCCCCTGGCCTGGACAGACCTAGAGGAGTTGTGATTGTGACCTCTCTTTCTACCACCTCTTTCTTAGACATATGCTATTATGCATATTTCTTGGTTCAGGATGTAGGTCACCCTTCTTTCTTCCTGTTAGAGGTGGACTCTTTTTTACAGTTAGTCTGTTACTTTTATAAGCTGGGGTTAGCTTACAAACGAGATCTGAGATAACTCTCGCCTAGTATTGTGGGATATAAGGGGAGCCTCGAGCCGGTGGAACCAACTCTCGAGCTTTTAGAGTGGCCGAGTCAGAGCCGAGGTCGGCTCCGAACCCATCCAGCAAGAAGAAGGCGAGAAGAAGACAACTAACATGGAACGTTATGGTAAGAACATAACTTCTATTTAGATTGCGCTAGGTTAGTCTTTGGCAAGCGGTGTAATTATAATATGCAGTCGGATCCTCCGCCCGCTTCCACGAAGAAGCGCAAAGACAAATCTTTGAAGCTTAGGCAGGATGATTCGTCCGTTTCGGACGCCGGTCCTTTAGAAGCTACAGCGGAACAGGTGGATCCGGCTGAAGTTTCTGTTGAGTCCCAGGGGGAAACTTTGATTTTACAGGATGTGGCCTCACAGGAGTCAGGTCAGGCTGAAGGGGCCTCTCAGGTTACTGTTCTCCCTTCTATGCCTAAGGTGGTTAGGCCTTCTGCTACTATTCCTAAGGCTCCTTCTAAGGGCAGGTCTGTTTTGCCTTCCTCTGGTGTCTATCCTAGTTCTTCAGGGTCTGTGCCTAAAAAGCACATGCTTAAAATGGCAGAAGATTTGATTACTTTAATTAGAGGTTCTATGCCCCCTCCTGATAAGAGGCCCAGGGTAGAGCCAGAGTTGGAAAGTTTGGAGCAGGCCTCAGATGATTCAGAGTCTTCTGCTGAAGACATTCAAGATTTTCCTCCTTATTCTGATGCAGAGGATTCCACTCCTTCTGCTTCTCCTCCAGAGGATTTTTCATTTTCAGAAATTCTACATTCCACGAGGGAGCATTTTAAGTGGGAAGGACAGGATTTCTCTGATTCACGGAAGAGACTTAGGGAGTTCTTGTTTTTACCACAGCATAGACCCTTAGCTATACCTCCGGTTTTGGATGTTGTTCAAGATGTTTTCTCGAAGCTTCCCTTAATCCAGATTCTGTGCCTCCTGCTCCAGTTAAACCGGACAGGTATTACAGGGTGCCTGACGCTCATAAATATCTGTATAAGAGTCCTAGGGCGCACCCAGAAACTATTAGTCAGGGGCCTAAGGGTGTTAGAGCCTCTGTTGTAAAGAATCCGGTTCCTCTAGAGCTTTGGATAGATGGGGTAAGAAGGTGTATACCTCTTCTACTTTAGCAATGAGGGCTTTAAATTGCCAGTTTCATATGTTGAAGTATCAGAATTTCCTCCTTTCTCAGCTAAGATCTAAAGTAGATGCTTTGGCAGAGGGCAATAAGTGTAAAGAATTGCAGGATTTAGTACATGTCTCTGAACAGGTGTGTAAGCATTCTTTGCAGTGTGGTTTTGATGCTTTACAGGCTTCTTCTAGGGTGGCTGCCACTGGTTCAGTTATTCGTAGGCACGCCTGGCTTAAGGATCAGAATTTGTCCGAGCATGTTAAGACTAGAATTCTGGATGCCCCTTTACAGTCTGAAGTTTTGTTTGGTCCTCCGGTGGAGTCAGTCTTAAAGAAAATGGAAGACAAGGCTAAGTCTATGCAGACTGTTAAAGATTTTTTGCAGGTACAACCTCCAAAGTTTAGTAGAAATTGGCCTACTAAGGGATTGACGTACCCTTCTGATTCTCAGTCTAGGGGTAGATCTAGGCGTGGTAGGGGCAGAGCTCAGAGTACCTTCAGGCCTAGAACATGGAGTTCGCCTGCTCAATCTGCAGGTGAGGGCAGGGGCCAGTCCTTTCGTAAACAGGCCCAATGACCTGCATTTTCAGCTGCCAGATTCTTCTTGCCTGGCAGCTCCTTTGGGAGGAAAGTTGGCTCTTTTCAAGCAAAATTGGCTTTTAGTCACCCAGGACAAATGGGTATTGGACATTATAAACCGAGGTTACAAGTTCTATTTCCATACCTTGCCTCCTTTCAAAGGCATGCCAGACGTTCCTCCTCGGCAAAGGATAGAGGCTCACAAACAGATTTCTTTACTTCTTCAAATGGGAGCTATACAGCCAGTTCCTCTGTCAGAAGTGGGCCTAGGATTTTATTCTCGCCTGTTTCTAGTTCCAAAGAAAGGGAACACGTGGAGACCGATTTTGGATTTATCTATCCTCAACACTTACCTGGACATTCCAAAGTTCAAGATGCTGACTTTACAACAACTTTTACCTCTGTTGGGAAAAGATCACTGGATGGTTACTCTGGATCTCAAAGAGGCTTACCTTCACGTTCCTCAGACCCAGTTGCAGGAGGTACCTGCGTTTTCGGGCTGGAAATTTACATAATCAGTTCTCTGCATTGCCCTTTGGCTTATCTACTGCGCCCAGAGTGTTCACAAAGGTTCTGGCTCCAGTGATAGCCTTTTTCAGACTAAGAGGAATACAGATTTATCCTTATTTGGACGATTGCCTGATTATTGCACAAGACAAGGAGGAACTTCTTCATAATCTACAGTATGTGATGGCAGTGTTAAGATGCCTAGGGTATTCTGTGAACGAAACAAAGTCCAGTCTAGTACCCTCTCAGGACATGTGCTTTCTGGGTGTGAGACTGAATACAGCCTCCCAGATGGCTTTTTTGACCCCGGACAAGCAAAGAAGCCTTTCTCTTTATTTCCATCAAATGTCTCTACAGTCCAGGCTGACTGCAAGGACAGTCCTTCAAGCCTTGGGGTTCATGGCATCTTGTATTCTGGTGCTTCCCAATGCCAAACTGCATATGAGGAAGCTTCAATGGTATCTCAAAAATGTATGGACACAACACTGCCAAGATCTAGACACTGTCATTCAGATAATACCTTGCATTCAGAAGGAATTTTTGTGGTGGGCTCAGGAATGTCACCTAAACAAGGGACTCTGTGACCCGACCAGAGGCGAGTCAGATTGTAACGACAGATGCCTCGGACAAGGCTTGGGGAGCACACCTCAATGGAAAATGGGTGCAAGACACGTGGCCTGTCAAACTTCAACATTTGCATATCAACTTGAAGGAAATGTTAGCAGTCCAACTTGAAGGAAATGTTAGCAGTCCAGTTTGCATTGATGGCTTTCAAGGATTTTCTTCACCCGGGGCAGGTGTTGATTCAAACAGACAACACTCATGTGGTACATCAACAAGCAAGGGGGAACACATTCATACCCTCTTTGCAGGCAAGTGATTTTGTGGGAGACTGCTCTCAATCTACACCTCAATCTTCGGGCAAGGTTTCTATCAGGGTCACAGAACTCCTTAGCAGATGTGTTGAGCAGACAAATAGTGGATCCTCACGAGTGGAAATTGTATCCTCATGTATTTCAAAAGTTGACAGTGTCATGGGGAACTCCAGACATAGATCTGTTCGCTTCTCCACTAAATTACCAGTTGCCAAAGTTTTGCACAAAAATGTTTCATCACACAGCTTGGAAGGTGGACGCTCTCTCATTCAGTTGGAACAATCTGCATGTATATGCCTTTCCACCTCTGCCTCTTCTTCCCAAGGTACGTTTGAAGGCCAGACAAGACAAGCCAACCATGATTTTGATAGCACCGGATTGGCGTCTACAACACTGGTACCCACTACTGAGGAGTTTAGTACGAGAGCCTCCGTGGCCTCTGCCTTTGATTCCGCACCTTTTGTCTCAAGAGGGCAATCACTTCCTCAATGTCAGAATTCAGTCTCTGCATCTAACAGCCTGGCATATTCTATTTTAGACTCTGGAGGGTCTCAGCTTCCACAACAAGTTCTGAATGTTTTTTGGAGGCCAGGAGGCCTAGTACCAGGAAAGTTTACGCTGATAAATGGAGATTATTTATTTGGAGCAAAGGAAAGGACTTTGATGTTTCCAAACCTGATTTAAGTATTGCTCTTCAATATCTTACTGAGTTTTTGGACAAGGGTTTGTCTTTCTCCTCGATAAAGGTTCATGCTGCAGCCATTTCTGCACACTATGATTGTGACCCTCCTTTATTCTCTCATCCTTTGTTTAAGCAATTTCTTAGAGGGGCAAAGAATATAAGACCCCCACGTAGAGCTCCTACTCCTGCTTGGGATCTCAATTTTGTGTTGGAAAAACTTACTCTACAACCTTTTGAGCCTGCAGCTACTGCAGAGTTAAAGTATTTGTCATGGAAAACTGCTTTTTTGTTGGCCATTACCTCTGCAAGAAGGGTTTCTGAATTACAGGCCTTCATGGCAGTGGAACCTTTCCTGATTTTTCATAAGGATAGGGTGTCTTTACGTACTAATCCTTCCTTTATGCCTAAAGTGGTTTCTAGTGTGGCCTTAAACCAAACTATTCATTTGCCTACTTTTTATGCAAACCCCCAAAATAAAGGGGAGAAAATTTTGCATACTTTGGATATTCACAGGCAGTTGCGTTATTATTTGAGCAGAACCAAGGAGTTCAGACAGTCTCAGCAGTTGTTTGTTTCTTTTGCTTTGGGTTCTCAGGGTAAACCTGTTTCAAAACAAACTATTTCTAAATGGATTGGGTTTTGTATTTCTTTTTGTTATTCCCATCATGGTAAGGAGATTCCGGCTGGAATCAGGCCTCATTCCACTAGAGCTACTGCCACTTCTACTGCCTTTCTAAGGGGGGTAGCTACAAAAGATATTTTGGAGGCAGCTACTTGGAGTTCAGTGCATACTTTTTCTAAACATTACCACCTTCCTCTTTATTCTAAGTCTAGGGCTGGATTTGCCACTGCAATATTACAGGGCATTTTAGTGGCCCCTAATGCTTTATGATTTCTTCCATCCTCCCTTTCCCGTTGCTTTGGGATTCTACCCATAAGTAAGGACTGCAGCAATGTGAGATGAAGAACATAGTACAGTTTTGTACCTACCATAAATGTAGATGTTCGAAGATCCACATTGCTGCAGTCCAATTTACCCTCCCTCCTTCCCCACTGTAGTTTGACATGGTTATATGCTCTAGGTATTGGTTGTTGGGCATGTTTTTGGGAGGTATTCTGTTCTTGGCTGTGGCCTTTCTTGTTTGGCCTTCTGACATCTGGGGCAAGAAAAGACTGAGGATATGACGTCGGTCATGCGCTTTTATACCCTGACGCTCTGTCAGATCTAAGCGCCCATGACCGACGTCAGCCTAATACTTTGGTATTCGGGCCGACCGAGGACAGCGGACTACCCTTAAGTAAGGACTGCAGCAATGTGGATCTTCGAATATCTACATTTATGGTAGGTACAAAACTGTACTTTTCCCTGCCTACAATCTCATCTCATAGCTCCACCCTGGAACTTGGATCCCATTCTGGATCTGATTAGTAATCCCTCGGGAGTGCTTCCTCCGAATCTGGACAGCCTGAAGCTCACAGCTTGGCTGCTCCAGTTCCACTAGTTGCTAGGACTCCCGGTATCTCTTCCTGTTAAATCCATCTTGGTTGCGGGGCACATCCTCTACCAGCAAAATTTACTGTAGCAAATGGAGACTTTTCTCCATTTGGGCTTCATAGAAATCCCGATCCCTTTATTGCTCCAATCCCAGCGGTGTTAGACTTTGTCATATTTTCCAGAAAGGAGCCAGCTCTTCCACAGTGAAGGTCCAGCTGGCAGCTATTTCTCATTTCCATGTGGGGAACTGTTTAGGCTCTTTCGCTGCTGCCAGAATTTGTAAGACCTTTTTGAAAGGCGCTTTTTTTCTGAGACTTCCTATTGAGAATCTGTCCCCGCCGTGGGATCAGACTTTGGTTCTTCAGGCCTTGGTTGCACCTCCTTTTGAGCCCTTTGTATCGGTTTACTTTAAATTCTTGTCACGGAAGACTGCTTTTCTGGTAGCTATCACCTTAGTCAGGAGAGTGTTGGAGCTTCAGGCACTTTGTATGAAACCCCCATATCTAGTGTTTAAGGACAGGGAGTCTCTCAGGACTAATCCGTCTTCTCCCTAAAGTTGCTTCGGAGACTAATCGGTCTATTAATTTGCCTGTTTTTTCCCTAATTTTCAGACCAAAGGGGAATACAAACTTCATTTGCTGGATGTTCGCAGGCAGTTATGTTTTTATTTGCACAGGACGGTGGTCCTTCATAAATCTGATTCTTATTTCCTTTGCCAAGCCGTTTTTAGGGAAACCAGTCTCAAAGGTGACTCTCACAAAGGTGACTCTCGCTTAGGTGGATTTCCCTATGTATCCTACAACCACATAGAGAGCTTGGTTTACCAGAACCAGTAGGAGTTCATGCTCATTCTACTCGTATGGCAACGTCTGCCGCATTCTGGTTTAGTTTCCCTGGATGACATTTGCTCAGCGGCTACCTGGGCATCCTCTCACCTTTTATTACTCATAAACTGGATTTGGTGTCTAGAGGAAGTGCTTCCTTTGGCTCTGCAGTGATCCGGAATATTCTTCCTTAAGGGACTTCCAAGATTTCAGGTAGCTGGGGACTCTGTCCCACAGGTTGCTGATCACATGAAGTTAACTACTTCAGATAAAGAAGTTATGTACTCACCATAACGTTCCATCTGAGTAGGTAAACCTCATTTGTCAGTAACCGTCCCTCCCTCCTTCCCCCTTACCTTGGCGATTATTTCTGCTGAGCTCTATGTTCAGAGTTCACAAGCTTTGTTTGTCCTTGGTTCAGGGGTCTCTGGTTTTAGCTTGGTGTCATGTGTGGAGTGGTAAACTGAGGATTGGAAGGCGGTTGCAGTGTGGTAGGGGGAGGAGCTTGGATCTTTTTGTGTGGTATGCTGCAGGCTTGGATCCAAAACCCACAGGTTGCTGACATGAAATTTACCTACTCGGATTGAACGTTATGGTGAATACATAACATTTTTCAGCTAATTGGTGATTTTGAATGCCCATGACTTGTTTCATCGTTTTTAATAGACAATTTCAGGCCAGTAAAGCCAAACCCCACTAGCTGCGGCTATGCATATTTCAGCCTTATGACCTCAGCACAGTACAAGCAGAGTGTTTGACCTAAGCATAAATGTTAAGGCTCATTTGCATATATCCCATGGGCCTCTGATTTAAAGAGATTTGAGAGGTCACTCATTGGACGTTCCAGCTTGGCTAGAGTTTTCGTTTAGTTTTTACAGAATTTTTTCTGTGACCTTCTCACTCATTGTTTTAACATATTTAGGAAGTTTATAATTGCCACTCTCTCGACTTTTCTTGGTTAGGGTTCGCCAGAGCAGATCACCTTTTCTGCTCACGATTGGCAGTGGAGTTTTATGGTGTTGAGTTGCCAGCCCCGGCGCACAGCCTTCCACAGAAGGTGCACGCGCGCACTCTCGCCTATGGCCAATTTTAGCGTGTCCAATCCACTTGCAGCATGTCTTTGGGATGTGCACAGATATATTTAGATGGATTTTATTCATTGTAGCTGTACAAAAAACTTCCCTAATGAGATTCATAATGTTTTTACCACTTGGGGAAAACTTTATTTGCTGGCAGCGGTGTGGTAAACTTTGGCAACAGTGTTTTAGTAAAAAATAAGTGACAGTCAACAGTCAACAAATGCGTATGAGCTTTCACCTTCAGATTGGCTGGTTTCACAAAGTAGTGATATATTCAAAGATCTGTGCAGAATAAATTCTTTCAAAAACAGTTTTAAAATTATAAAATAGACAATTGTGCATGATTGGAAGAATATAACCTCAGTTATACAAATTAATAAACTAAAATTAATGACAATTATTGGGATTTTATCACTAAAGGACATTTAATAAATCGAGCCACGGAAGGCTGCAGATCTTTTGTATTGTGTGCATGTTCACTGATCTACAGACAGTTGGTCGTCTTTTCGCATAGTTTTTGTCAGAGAATCCATGAAAACATAGGGAGGGCATACTCTGCATAGAGACACCCCAGTAGAGAACTGAAGGAACTCTTCAACTATGTTCTTACTAGCCATAAAATTTTAGGCTTCTGTGACTACCATTTGCTACCTTTGTAATGTCTGGTCAGATATTTGATCTTACCAGACTTTGAGTAGAGCATGTTTTTGACCATCCAAAAACTGTCCAACTGGAATGAGCATATGCATTGAACAAATGGCTACTAATGTCCATTTTAAATTATTTTGATTAGTACTTGTATCCGGTTCAGAATGTCTTCTATTTACCAACCGCTCTTCAAAGGCAGACCTGCATTAATATTTCTAAAAGATGATTGGGTTCAAAAGTCTTAAGCCAGTTAGTGACTAGTAGCACCATATCCTAGTATGAGGTGCCCAGACGAGACAGCATTTGAAATATGAAATCGCAGGAGCAAATGCTTAAGGATTATAGTGAATTGATGCTTCTGGTGGAGAGTCTGGTACTTTGGGAATCTGAATCGAGGGAACAATGTTTCTGTGCTTAGACTCTTATTTTTCTCCCATACACTTCTGTGGGAGTTGAAATGTTAGGTCAATGGATCTTCCACTGCAGGAGACTATCAACACTTCATGCATTTGTGCCAACTGGCTATTTTTATATGGAGTGGTAGGGGGAGCTGTCCATGGGCTTGTGTGCTGAATAGTTGTGCATCTAGCTTTGACTGGGTGTCAGGTATGCTGTGGGCCAGTGTGATGCTGTCCCTTCAAGATGGGAGTGATTATCTTGCCATCCCTCAGACTCCACCCGAGTAGAGGTTTGAAGTGTCCTAGATCATAGTGTGTTCTTTGACTTAAAGCTATTCATGCTTTCTTTGAATTGCTGACGGGGGTGTTAATTTTGCAGTATTGTCTGGAACTGCACTCTAGGTTAACCCTTTGACTAGAAACAAGTAGAACTGTTTTTAAATGTCAGTGTAGCTATTTATGTAAATATCTTCAGAGTGGGTTGCACCAAGGATTGTGGTACCAGACCATCTTGCTTGTTTTAAAGATCAATTAAGTGTATTGAACATTTCATACCATTGTAGTTGTATCGGAGATTTTTTGCTTGTTTGCTAGCTTTCCTTATCTTTTTGTCGTATTGCATTATCTCAGTTTCTTTTATTGTGCAGGCATCACCTGTTACAAGAACACGTCATAAGTTTTATACCTTTGCCTACCTTAATACAGAGGATGTGTTGAGGAATTATGGCCAATATTGTATTGTGAGCAGACATCTGGAGTATTTCTTCATAGCTGATGTCTTCGAACAGTGATGCTTTGATAGAGACTTGCCATGACATTTTGTGGTACATTAAAATGCCATGTCTTCCCAGATAAGTCTTGTGGTGTGGTTTCATGATGTGTTCACTCTGAAAAGTAAGCTTGGAAATTCATTGTCAACAGTTATGACTGGGATTATGCTGGTTGGTGTGGGAGGGACTAGTGATGAACTGGGGACGCACCGCTTTTGAGTCCCTGTCCCTTGTGCCCCTGGCAGTTCAGGGGTGCCTGACAGGTCAGCTCTGAAGAGTTGCACAGCTTGGTTCTTTCCAGTCATGGGTATAACTTTAGTGAGTTGTGGATTGCTTGGTACCATTGACTTTCAGTGTAGTTTGTAGGAAAGAATGCTTGTGTGTTTACTGCAGCATTTGTACAAGCTAATTTGACAAACCATTTAGTAACGCAGTCTGGTTTCTGGTGGTTTTCGTTCGTTCATCCACAAGTGGATAATACTGCCTTTCTGCAGTTTTGACTATTGTTACTGTAGACTTCAACAGTGAGCTTTATTGTGCTGACCTGATGTCCTTCAAGGATGCATCTGCAGTCCTTACATATGGGTTGTCCTGCCTCAGGCAGCCCCTCGGTTGGCCGGATTCCAAAGTCTGGGTCTGGTGTCGGCTGTCGCCTCCATCCCGACGTCAGAGCGCCTGGGATATAAAAACGTCAGCCGATGCTATCTTCCTCGGTCTTTCTTGCCGCGCCCGAAGCAGAAGCAGTTCAAGTGCCAGTCGGCCAGCTCCTGAGATTTCAGCTAACCGAAGACTTCAAAAAGCTAAGTACCCCGTTGGGGACTCTTTCTTGCCTCAGCTGATGTCGGATCAAATGGTTAAAGTTAATTGTTTATCTTGTGGGGAAACAAATACCTCATAAGGATTTCCATTCTTGCTGCCTACCCTGCCTAGGCCCAGACCACGACGTCTCGGCCTGTGCAGCCTGTGCTTCTTTCAATAGACGCACTCTTGGGCGTCGGGCGGAGTTCGCAGAGGAATTTTTTTGGGAAAAATACTGTTACACTATGCCGTCGGAGCTTCCGACTCCTCATTTACCCCAAAAAACGGAAGGACAAGGACCGACACGCGGTCTGTGGTTTCGGCTGAAACCATGCCCAGGCCTTCGAGTGTCTCTCTGCTGAAACCGAATCCTCAGTGCTTCCGACCAAAACCGCACAACCGACCATCTCGGCCCCGGAGGCCACCTCTGAGTCAGTTATAGAATTTCCTACTGAAACCAGTGCTCTGGAAATATTAGACACCATTTCTCTAGATAAGACTACTCCAGCACGTGGGGTAGCCAGGCCTCCTGTATCCATGTCCATTAAGGCATTTACACATGCTAAAGCTGCTAAATAGCCAAAATCTCTCCCTCCCAAGACTATTCCTCAGGGATCCACTACCGGTTCACAGAATCAGACTACCAGAAGGAGGCCTTTACGGCCTACTAGGATTCTGATGCAGAGGAATCTATACCCTCTGCCTCCCCTCCTGAAGAGTTGTCCTTTGGGGAGACACTCCACTCCGAGAGAGCACTTCAAATGGCAGGGCCAGGAATTCTCTGACTCCAGGAAAAGATTAAGAACTTTTTTGCATTTACCTCAACATAGACCTTTGGCTATTCCTCCGGTTTTAAATGTCATTGATAATGTGTACTCTGAGTCTAGTATTTCCCCTGATTCCCTTCCTCCGGCTCCTGTCACTACCGATAGGTAGTACAGGGTCCCGGACACATTTCCTTTACAAGGGCCACTCTGCTGACCCAGAAACTATTTCCCAGGGCCCTAAAGGGGTTGCAACCACCACTACTAAAAACCCACTCCCTTTTGAAAGGGAGTCCAGGGCTTTAGAGAGATGGGGTAAAGTGTATACTTCCACTCTTTCTATGAGGGCATTAAATTGTCAATTCCATTTGATACAGTACCAAGAGTATTTGTTAGATGAATTGCATAAAAAGCTTTCTTTACCTGAACCCCTAGATCGCAAGGCACTTCAGGATCTGGTACATAACTCCCAGCAGGTTAGCAACCATTTCTTGCAGTGTGGTTATGATGCATTGGAAACTTCATGTAGATCAGCTACGACCGGTGCAGTCATACCTAGACATGCTTGGCTGAAGGAACAAACTCTGCCAGATCATGTTAAAGCAAAGCTTCTGGATGCTCCGCTAGAAAAACAAGTTATTTGGCTCCACGGCTGAAATTTGAGGAAAAGGCTAAATCAAGAGGTCTTAAAGAAATTTGAGGAAAAGGCTAAATCAGTACAAACAGTCAAAGATTTCCTACAGGTCCAGCCACCAAGATTCAGCAGAAATTGGCCTTCTAAGAATTGGTCCTTTCTGGACACAGAAGGTTTCAGAGGCAGAAACAGGCGTGGTAGAGGTCAAGCTCGAGGCTTCTACAGAGGACGTCAATGGCAGCCTCCAAACCAGAGAGGTGCTGCAGGACCTACAACTGCTACACAAGGACCATCTCAATGACTTGACTATAACCCCGCCAACCAGGGCGGAAAGCTATCTTTTTTTCCTCAAATTGGCACAGTATTACAAAGGACAAATGGATACTGCAAATAATAGACAAAGGATACAGATTCCATTTTCATACATTACCAAAAAGACAAGGCATGCCAAACCTGCCACCAAACCAAAGGGCCGAGGCTTTCAAACCAATTTCCAAGCTACTTCAAATGAGGGCAATAGAAAGGGTTCCTCTCTCAGAACAAGGCCAAGGATTTTATTCCAGACTATTCCTTGTTCCAAGAAAAGAAAAGCAATGGAGACCAATACTGGACTTGTCCGCACTGAATACTTGCCTCATCATGCCAAAATTCAAGATGCTGACTTTACAGCAACTCCTTCCCATGCTGGGCAAGGGGTCCTGGCTGGTGACTAGACCTCAAGGAGGCATACCTGCATGTCCCTATCAGACAAAGTTGCAGAAGACGCCTCAGATTTCTTGCAGGTTCAGAGCAGTATCAATTCTCAGCATTGCCATTTGGCTTATCTACTGCGCCCAGAGTATTCATGAAATGCCTGGCATCAGTAATTGCACATTGCAGACTTCAGGGGATTCAAATTTACCCATACCTGGATGACTGCCTCATACAAGCGGACAGCCAGCAAATACTGGTAGAACACTTAAACTATGTCATCCGACTACTACAGGCCTTGGGATACACAGTCAACATTCAGAAATCAAGACTTGTTCCATCCCAACGAATAATTTTCCTGGGTGCAAAACTGGATACAAACACCCAGATGGCTTTTCTCACAGAAGAAAAACTAGCACAACTACCTGATTATTTCAGAAATCTGAACACAAACCCAGCTAACTGCAAGGAAGATCCTGCAGGCCCTGGGATTTATGGCTTCTTGCATTCTTCTGATTCCACAAGCAAGGCTGCATATAAGGAAACTACAATGGTACCCAAGGAGTCTATGGTCTCAGCACAGTCTAGAATCTTTGATCCCGCCCTCATTCCTTGCCTTCAAAAGGAATTCCTGTGGTGGGCAAAAGCAAGCCAGTCAAACATGGGCCTCCCTTTCAGCAAGCCGCATATCAGCCAAACCATCACAACGGATGCCTCAGCCCATGGTTGGGGAGCTCACATGGAAGGCAGATGCATTCAAGGGCAGTGGACACAAAAGAATTGCATCTGCCCATCAACCCAAAGGAAATGCTGGCAGTGATGCATTCCATCGAGGCCTTCCAAGCTCTTCCTGCACCAAGGTCACCTGTTAATAAAGACAGACAATACCACAGTTATGTGGTACATAAACAAGCAAGGGGGTACCCATTCATACCCTCTTTGCAGGCTGGCGATGAATCTGTGGGATCTTTCCCTGAAACTCAATATAGAACTACAATCCCAGTTTGTACCAGGAAAATACAATGTTCTGGCGGACAGCCTGAGCAGAAACATCATGGGTCCACACGAATGGATGTTGCACCCGGATATATTTCTCCAGATAACACATGCATGGTGAACGCCAGTCATAGATCTTTTTGCCTCCCAACACAACCATCAACTGAGGAAATTCTGCACAAGGACATACCATCCTAAAGCATGGAAAGTGGACGCTCTCTCATTCAACTGGAATACTCTAACAGTATATGCATTCCCACCTCTTCCATTAATGACCAAGGTCTTACTGAAGATCAGGATAGAGCAACCAAAAGTAATCCTGATAGCCCCGGACTGGCCAAGACAACACTGGTACCCACTGTTAAGGAGCATGTCCCGCACGAAACCTTGGCCTCTACCACAATGGCCACTTCTGACACAGCGCAATTACAAGACTCTGCACTCAAGTCTAAAAACTTTGCAGCTGACAAGCCTGGAGAATACCTTGACTCCACCAGGATAAACTATCCAAGAGGGTTCAGGATATCATCATGGAAGCCAGACTGCCTTCCACAAGAAAAGCATGTTCAGCAAAATGGAAAAGATTTCGTGCCTGGAACACCGCACAGGGTCAAGATCCGACAATCATGAGCATTCCACATATTCTAGAATACTTGGCTGAAATGCTCCATAATAGCCTTTCTTCCTCCATAAAGATCCATGCTTCAGCAATTTCAGCAGAATACAACACTGACCCACCTGTATTCTCTCATCCTCTGCTAAGACAAGTTTCTAAGAAGGATAAAAAACATCAACCCTCCAAGGAAACCACCAGTGCCTACATGGGACCTTAACTTCATGTTGGAAAAATTAACTCTTCCTCCCTTTGAACCAGCAGCATCATCAGAACTACAATTCCTGTCTTGGAAGACTGCCTTCCTCCTGGCCATAACCTCAGCGAGAAGAGTATCTGAGTTACAGGCCCTCATGGCAGTTCAGCCATTTCTCATTTTTCATCAGGACAGTCTCCGAGAACCAATCCTTCATTCATGCCGAAGGTGGTATCCAGGGTTTCACTGAACCAAGCTATTCACCTGCCTACCTTCTTTCCAAATCCACAAAATAAAGGAGAAAAACTTCTGCATACTTTGGACATCCACAGACAGTTGCGATAATACTTCGACAGAACTAAGACTTACAGAAAAACTGACCAACTCTTTGTAGCATATGCTGCTGGTGTACAAGGAAAAGAAATTTCCAGACAGACAATTTCAAAATGGATAGGAAATTGCATTTGGTTCTGTTACTCCTTTCATGGAAAAGCTGTGCCAGGTAACATTAGGCCTCATTCCACCAGAGCAACAGCCACCTCCACAGCCTTCTTAAGAGGGGTGGCTACAAAGGACATTTTAGAAGCTGCTACATGGAGCTCTGTGCATACATTTTCCAAGCATTACAATTTGCCCTTGTATTCCAGATCCAGAGCAGGTTTTGCTACTGCCATCCTGCAGGGCATGTTAGCTACACCATCCTTTTCTTAGGTTTTACCTCCCCCAGCTTGGCTATGGTTTTCTACCCATATGTAAGGTCTGCAGATGCATCCTTGAAGGACATAGTACAGTTTTGTACCTACCATAAATGTAGATGTCCGATAGGTATGCATCTGCAGTCAGGATTTCCCTCCCTCCTTCCCCTCTAGTATATTTTGGATACCTATCCCTCTCTTTAGCTAGCTGGGGTCATCTTTTATGGTATTTGTTTTTTATTGCTGTACATGTTTGGAATTTTTCATTTCTCCAAATTTAGCCTTACTTAGAGGGCAACTGGCATCTGGGGCAAGAAAAACTGAGGAAGAAGGCGTCTGCTGACGTTTTTATATCCCAGGCGCTCTGACGTCGGGATGGAGGCGACGTCAGCCGATGCCGGACCCAGACTTTGGAATCCGGCCGACCGAGGGGCTGCCTGAGCAGGACAACCCATATGTAAGGACTGCAGATGCATACCTATCGGACATCTACATTTATGGTAGGTACAAAACTGTACTTTTGAGTGAATGTACTTGCAGTGTGCTGATTTTTTTTTTCCTTCCTCTTTCAGGTTAGGAAAAAATGGCAGTCAATGTTTATTCCACTTCAGTAACGAGTGATAACTTGAGTCGGCATGACATGCTGGCTTGGATCAATGAGTCTCTTCAGCTGAACTTTACAAAGATTGAGCAACTATGTTCAGGTATTGGCTGTACAACTTTAATTTTTAACAGTATACTGTAGTAAATCTTTTTCTGACTAGCAGTTTTAAAATATGCAAAAAGTCTTTGCAGCATGGAAAAGGAAGAGGGATTGTTAAGTCCCACTGGAGCATTCACTTTTTGGTAGGGGTTGATCCATTAGTTATGTACACCAAAATGCATTTCACTGGTTCCTAAACTATTTTTGTGATATAGTACACAGGAAGTATTCAGTCACTCCTTGTATACCCAAAATTGTGTAATTTATATTATGCTTGAACAGGTAAATTGTCTATTTTAATCTGTTAAAACAGATGCTTGTGATTCCCACTTCTGCAATGGACTTAAAGCCATGTGTTTTTCATATTGATCACTGCTGCAGTAACCCTAGATGTTAAGTTGTCAAGTCTCGCCTTCATTCTTGCTGGATGGGTTCGGAGCCTTTCCTCGGCTCCGACTCTGCCACTTACTAAAGCTTGAGAGCTAATTTTACTGGCTCGAGGCAACCCTATATCCCATGATGCAAGGCGATGACTACCCAGATCTCGTTTGCCGTTTTCGCATGTGAGGTGCTTTTTTTTTTTTTTTTTTTTTTTACTGGCTCCTGGTAAGTTCTTCAGATTCAGACTTTTAGTCTTACCCCTTTAGTTTGTCACCTTTTGTTGTTGTGAACTCAACGATTAATTTATCCCTATTCCTGTTGGTGTTCCGTATTTTAGTCTCCCCCTTTCCTAATTTTTTCTGTCAGGGATTCTGTGTGGTGGTTGAGTTTGTATCCCTGTTTAAATTTTTTATTGGATTGGGTTTTTTTTTTTTTTTGTTAGCTGTGTCGAGGAAACATTAAGTATGTCGAAGGACACAAAGGTTTCAGGCTTCAAGAAGTGTGACTCGTGCCGTCAGAAGAAGTCTGACAGACTGTCACACTTGTGTTTACTGCCTGGGACCGCTGCACCTGCAGGACTCTTGTGCTATCTGTCATGCCTTCAGCCCAAGAGTCCTGCAGGAGCGCAGAAATTAATACTGAGGGGCTTATTAAAGCCTGAGAGCTCCCTGACTAAGTCTGCTCCGGGGAAGCCCTCAAAACCAGTTAAGCCTTTGGCTTCAAGTCCTAAGCCATCGGCTACTGGTTCTCCTTCAGTGAGATCTGCTCTGGCTGGAGCCGATCCTTCTGTATTACAAGTTGCAGTATTGGCTCCATCCGGTGCCGATGCTGCTAAATCTGGGCACTCTGTGTTGGCTCTGGCTGGAGTCGACGTATCCTCTGCTCCTTCGGCTCCACCTATAAAGAGATCACGATCCCCTTCGTTGGAGTCTATACGTTTGGCTCTGAGATCACCCCTGCTCGCGGAGCCATCGGAGCCGTTCTTCTCTGTCCAGGCTGTCCGATCACTGACCTTGAGAGAGTGGTGAGTAGACTATTCTCAGGCATTGTCCCAAATGCTCCATAGCCCGTCTCAACAGACACTATCACACATCCACCTAACATTCCTCCTCAGACTCTTACAGAGCTCTAAGCCGGAGCTCCTCTGAGCCGTGACTGTTGTGACTTCGGAGCAGATACTATCCCCCCCTTCGGCTCCGTCGTCCTGTGCTCCGATTTCCTCCATTAGGCCTTCATTGGAGGGATCCGGGCATCTGGTCTCTCTCCACTCCGAGTGGGCGAGTGGCATCGGACCCTTGTCCGACCCTGTTCTCCCTCTCGGAGCCGTTCCTATCTCTTCTGAGCGGGAGCCTTTTGGCCTCTGACGGGGGAGCCTTCGAGGTGATGAGTGTATTAGCCCCAGGGCGTAGTCAATGGTCAGTTCCATCAGCTCCTCCCACTACAGTGCCTGCTGACGTCTCTTCCCACTCTCTTGCTCCCAGACCCAGAGATCCAACGCCTCAGGTTTCCCCATTGGGAATATCTTCCTCTTCAGAGGCTTCTCCTGACCAGTCAGGTGAACCTCCGCGTAAGAGGACTTGTAAGAGGAAACATCTAGACTCCCCCGAGTCTGTTACATCCGATACTGACTTGGATGAGTCTGAGGGATCCCAAAGGTCCCCCTCTGAGGATGTCTTTCTCAGACATCCTTGAACTCCTTTAGCAGAGGGGGAACTGGCCTTTCCTTAATCCTGAGGACGAGTCAGTATACCTGGAGGCGTTTGGGTCTCGACCCTCCACCTCCTGGATGTCTCCACCTTTCGACCCTCTTATGGACGTGGTGGCTTGGAAGGCGTGGATGGCCCCGTATTCGGTGGAACCAATTCCTCGGAGGCCTAAATTCATTACGGCCCCACCTGATAGGCAATATTTGACAAGGTGTCCCGGTTGATGCCATGGTGGTGGCTGCAGCCACCAAGAAGGAACTAGCTGATCCTTCAGTACCTGTACATCCTCCTAACAAGGATTCTAGGGCTATGGATAGGTACGGCAAGCGGATTTTTTCTTCAGCGACCTTTGCCATGCGATCGCTGAACTACTTGTGTCACTTCACCCGCCTTCAGAAATGTTCTTAAAGAGTTGGGAGAAGTTTTACAGGATCAGTCAGCTGCTGGGTCCCAGGATAAAATTAACTCACAGCTAGGAATCCTTAACTCCATTGTTAACCCTTCCATGCGGCTCATTTCATGTGCAGCCGATGGAGCGAGTAGGGCCGCAGGCACAGGAGTGGCTTTAAGGAGTCAATCCTGGATGCGGCTTTGTAATTTTGCAGATCCTTTCAAGGCGTCCTTCACAAACTCTCCCTTTGATGGCTCGACTGTGTTCGGACCTCAAGTGAAAGACACCTTGACTAGATGCGAACAAGATGGCAAGACTCTTTCTGCCGTAGGAGTCAGTTTCTCCACCCCTTCAAGACCTTACCCAAAAGGTCAGAAGGGAGGGAAAATGTGGTCCCGCAAATCTCGAGTCACGCCTGACGCACGAGGTCAGTTTACCCCCAGAGGCAGAGGGGGTAACAATAACAGATGCCGCCCTAGGGGCAGAAGGGGGTCTGCAGAATCAGGGTAGCAGGGAGCCTCTCCCTGACGCACCCTTCCAGCATCCCTGAGATGTTGCCAGATTGTCCACCTTCGGAGGCAGTCTGGGTAAGATTATCATTGTACCCAAAAGCCTGGCTTTCCCTTTCTCAAGACAATTGGGTACAGTCGATCATATCAGAGGGTTACAAAATTCCCTTTATTCAAACCCCAGTTCAGCAAAAGGGAACCCTTCCAGACGTTCCACCCGGTCTAAGGGAGCTAGCAGTACTAGAGATTTCAAAACTGCTAGCAAAAAGCCATCCAGCCAGTCCCAGCAGACCAAATAGGATCCGGTATCTACTCAAGGTTCTTTTTAGTACCAAAAAAGATAGGGGACTGGAGACCAATATTAGATCTCAGCAAACTAAACTTGTTTGTAAAGAAAACAAGATTCCGGATGGTCACGCTTCAGTCCATTCTACCCTTTCTGGGCAAGGACAATTGGATGTGCTCGGTAGACCTTCAGGATGCGTACTATCACATATAAAAATTCACAGGCGCTCCAGAAGGTTTCTCTGCTTCCGGCTGGGGACCAGTTGCTTCCAATTCGGAGCCCTGCCATTTGGACTCACTACAGCCCCCAGTGTGTTCACCAAATGTATGGCAGCGGTTACAGCTCACCTGAGACGTCAAGGAATTCCAGATATTTCCATATCTAGACGACTAGCTCCTCACTGCCACCACCAGGCATCAACTTCTCCAAGCCAGAGATTGCACCATTCACATTTGCAGAGGGCTAGGGATTTCTATAAATTTTGAAAAATCTGCTTTCAGTCTACCTTTATAGGTGCCAAATTGGACACCGTACAGCTTTCCCCAAAGTTAACAGACCAAAGGATCTTGGACATTCAAAATCACGTCCATGTGATCTCCGCAACAAAGTTCAGGCCATGTGATCTCCGCAACAAAGTTCAGGCCAGATTTGCTCTGAAAATATTGGGTCTTATGGCGGCCGCCATAACACTTCTTCCCCTTGCCCGCTTTTACATGCGTCTTCTACAATGGATGCTGTTTGCCCAATGGTCCTTTCAACAACTTCCCATGCGTCGCAGGATCTTGACTCCAATTTGCAAAAGGCATCTGACCTGGTGGATATCGTCCTCTCAAGTCCATCAGGGCAGACCTTTTGTTCCTCCTGCCCCGGTTACATCTGACGCCTCCCTGATCAGGTGGGGGGGGCATTATCAGGGCAGGATGGTCCATGGCACTTGGCAACCTTTCGAATGCCACCTGCACATAAATGTCCTGGAGATGAGAGCAGTGCTTTTAACGTTGCAAGCCCTCAACGACTCTCTTCCCCTGGGAACTATTGCAGTCCAAACTGACTATGTCCATAGTGTGGTATATCAACAAGCAGGGCGGAACCAAGTCCTATCCACTGTCGAGAGGCTCTCTGACTTGGGCAGTGGGCAATCTCTTCTCGGCGTTTCTGATAGCAACGCATATCCCCGGGAAATCCAGCATCTTAACGGACATGTTGAGCAGAGCTATTCTCATGCCTCACTAGTGGTCTCTCAATCTGTGACGGAAGAGATTTTTCAGAAGTGGGGCCTTCCTTGCTGCGATCTTTTTGCTACACCTCAAAACAGCAAATGCCCCGACTTCTTCTCTCACTTCCCCTTTCCAGGCCATCCCCCCAGAGACGCTGTAACCCAAGACTGGCCCCGGGGGCGACTTTATGCTTTTCCTCCCTTTCCTCTGATGCCACAAGTAATTCAGAAAGCAACCACCTTGAGAGCCAAGTTGATTCTCATTGCCCCTTACTGGCCTCGACATATGGTTTCCGTTCCTACATCGTTATCTTTTGCTACAGCCATGGCATCTGGACCCGGTTCCAGATTTTGACCCACCAGTCGGGGCAGCTGCACCAATCCATACCTTCTCTCAACCTCACTGCTTGGTTGCTCCGCTTCCATCCCTAGCCAGGCTTCCTATGATTTCTAATCCCGTCCGGGATATCATAGTAGCTTCCCTTAAATCTTCCACCAGAAGGATTTACACTAGTAAATGGCAACGTTTCTCCTTCTGGGCAAAAGCTAGGAATATAGACCCCTATACTGCTCAGATTCATTTGGTCTTGGACTTCCTAGCTGAGATTTTTCATTCAGGATCATCTTCCTCCACAGTAAAAGTTCAGCTGGCAGCCATTTCAAATTTTCATATAGGCTTGTTGGACCACAACATTGTCACAAACTTTGCAAGGCATTCCTTAGAGGTATTTTTTTTTACTTAAACCTCCAATTAGAGACCCCCCACCACAGTGGGATCTAAATTTAATTTTAACATCCTTGATTCTTCCCCCTTTCGAACCTGCGGCTGCCTGTTCGTTGAAATTTCTTTCTTGGAAGACACTCTTTCTAGTCGCCATTACTTCTGCCAGAGTATCTGAGCTTCATGCCCTCTGCATTCGTCCTCCCTACTTAATCTTCCACAAAGACAGATTTTCTCCAAGGACTAATCAGTCTTTCTTACCCAAAGTGGCATTGCAGACTAACTTAATTCAATCTATTGATCTTCCAGTTTTTCCCCAAATTATTCTAATAGAGCGGAACAAAAACTACATCTTGATGTTCACCGCCAACTCGGATATTATCTGGACAGAACCAAACATTTTAGGAAATCTGCAACTGTTTTTATCCTATGCAGAGAACAGGAAAGGCTTTCCAGTATCCAAGGTAACTCTTATCTAGATGGCTGTCTTCTGTGTACCTCTGAGCTGATAAATGCAAGTAAAGAGTTGATTTCTAGGCCAAAAGCCCATTCTACCAGAGCTCTAGCTAGATCTACAGCTTTTCAGGCTAGACTTCTACTAGACACTATTTGTGCAGCAGCCACATGGGCCTCTCATACCTTTGTTTCACATTACAAATTAGACTTGGCCTCCAGAGACTGAGTGAATTTTGGTTCCACCGTTCTCAAGAGTCTGTTCCATTGAGCCACCCAGGATAGAGGTGCTAGGGACGCGGTCCCGTCCAGCAAGAATGGAGAGATTGACAACTTAACATTAAGAAGTTATGTACCTACCATAACGTTCCATGTTGGTTGTCTTCTCTCGCCTTCTTTCTTGCGTCCCGCCCACCATCCCCCTAGCCTGACCGAGAAGATTGTGCCTCTTCCCTTAAGAGTCTTAATCCAATTTTTCCAACTAATCAGCTTTCTAGTGTCACTAGATTAGGTTTATCTTTTTCGGGGGATTATTATTATCATTACTGTTATTATCTCTTCGTCCTCTCCAGTTGGAGGAATGTATTGCATAATTTCCTTAGCTACCAAACGAGATCTGGGTAGTCATCGCCTTGCATCATGGGATATAGGGATGCCTCAAGCCAGTAAAATTAGCTCTCTAGCTTTAGTAAGTGGCAGAGTCTGAGCCGAGGATCGGCGCCGAACCCATCCAGCAAGAAAGAAGGCGAGAGAAGACAACTAACATGGAACGTTATGGTAGGTACATAACTTCTTATATGGGTTGTAGCTTGCCAGTTATACAGTGGTAGCTGTTCAGTATTCTGAAACATGCATGCCGATTGGTCACCTGAACCAGTGCGCCCTTTGTAAAATTGAGCATGTGCCAATAGAAAGTTTGGCTGCTGGACTTCTGTTAGTACGTGCTATGGCAGTCAATATACAATAGCATAGCTCCTGTTCTAGGAGCTTAGAGTTTGAAAGCAACATTTGCAATGGGGACCATTGTCCCCCTTATTTGACTTGCACACTTGAGCTAAGAGTTCAATGTACAAATGGAGGGAAGAGAAAATGCATGGAAAATTACCTGATTTTCCTTGTATTTTTGTCCTGCCTCTCTTGTATCTCTAAACTGTCTGGATTTTATTAAAAAAAAAATTGTTTGCTTTCCAAAGCACTGATGTACTGTGCAAGTGTGGAAATGCAAATTTCATACGCATGTGCAGCGCATCAGCAAAGAGGAAAAATGCAGAAACTGCACGTAGGAATGCTGCAGTGCTGTTATACGGCAACATTACTTAAAAGTAACTATTAAATGTCCTTGTATAGTAGCAGTAACTGACAGTTGGGTGTGGGGTATATTGAAGATTTACCTGCAGTTGACTTAAATCACTCAGGCTTTGCCATTGTGATCAAACTACACCAGGGAATAGTGGTAGCAGAAACCAACAAAAAAAACTTGTATGCGGCCAAAAACCAAAAAACTGTTCTGTAACTAAGTTCCACAGGATTTAGGAACTGTCAGTAAAATCAACGTATACATTTTCTTAAGGTTGTTTGTCACATTAGTTCTCTGCCTTAGCCTTTTAACTGTCCACTGCAAGAGCATTCACAAAGTGTCTAGGTCCGATTTATAGCTCATTGTAGGCTGCAGGATATCCATATTTAGTTAACCTGGTTAGCTTTGCAGTCTTTTCAAGGTGTTGGAAATCTCTCGAGCTCTTGCACAAACTGGGATTCCAAGAGACAATTCAAAATCATGGACTTCTCACACAGGATATTGCCACTAGTATGTCAAACTGGACACCTCAGTTTTAAAGAGCTTTTCTTCCACAATAAAAATCTTGAATTAGATCTGTTTTCTAAGGTGTACCACTTTTGGACCTTCATCACTGTGAAGGCAGTACCTCAGGATTTTGGGTCCCGTGGCATCAGAGTCTCATTATACCCCTGCAAGACTCCCCATAGATACAGTGGTATCTGAAATATCTGATCCCAGCATCAACACCCCTTTTCAGATCCTAGTGCTGGTGTTTCAGAGCTTTTGGTGAAGACAACAGATGTCCTTCCATGTCTTCCTGCTCCAAAACTCACCACAGGGGGGGTAGTTTCAGGAGTGATGAGTGTGAATGGTGTAGAAGCAAACACAGATGTGAAGCAGATGCTTGCCCTGATCAAGACCTTCAACTCTGAACCATCTTTGGTTCCCATGACCTCTTCAGGTAGACAATACCACAGTCATGGTACATCCACAGCAAGGAGAACCAGGTCATACCGCCATTTGCAGACTAGCCATGTTAGCTTGGTACATAGCTATGCAGCAGTTGCAGGCATCCTACATTCTGCCACATCAAAACTGTATGGCAGATGAGCTGAGCAGGACTAGGGCAGACCCACACAAATGGAAAACTAGTGTGTGTCGGGGGGGGGGCTTCAAAGATTGGTTGCATTTGTTTGGCATTCTTCAAGTAGACCTCATTGCATCTTCTCTGAACAATCAACTGGCAAAATTCTGTTCCAGGACTCCATGCATGAAGGCCTGGAAGACAAATGCTTTGACTTCAGAGGAATGTTCTGTACGCCTTTCCACTAATATCCAGGGTACTTAAGATTCAGAAGGAATTCCCCTAGGATTTGTGGCGACTCCCTCCTGGCCCAGGCAACTGTGGTTCTCCATTTTGGAAATGGCCAGGGGCAAGTACCACAAGGTTCCTCTCAGACTGGATCTACTCGCATGACCAGGGGTGTTTGATATACCCATCACCACCCCTCTTTCAGTTGACTTCCTGTATGAACGTAAATTCCTTTTAGGCACCTGTTTACTGAGGACTTGCTGCAGGTATTATTGGAGGCAGGAATTCCTGCTATTAGAAAATGTATAAGCAAATGGAAAAGGTTTTTTAGTGCCAACAACGTAACCAGCACCCATTCAGAGCTAGAGCTCTAGTCTTAAAATATTTGTCAGTTACTATACTATGTCCTTTGTTGTTCCTGTGTCAAAGTTCATTAATTTGTCATTTCAGCAGGTCTGCCCAAGGATCCTCTTTCATTGCAGTCTTATCAAAATGTTCCAAGGGATTTTGCATAAAAGGCCTAGAAAAAATTGTGGTCCCTCCTTGGTCTTCATTTTGTGTTGGAATCTTAACACTTTATTTGAACCAGCTAATCTGACTTGAGTTTCATAAATGGGGAACAGTTTGATATTCTTCCTGCAGATCAGTCAATTAAAATTGCAAGCTCTTAGGGCCGATTCACATTATCTCGTTTTCCACAAGGGCAGTTTTTTTTTTGAGAACAAAGTATTTATGCTAAAGTGGTACCCAAGCCTATCCATCTCCCTGTTTGTTTTCCTGAACCTAAAAATGGAGGAGGAGTAGGGGATACTTCCATACCTTGGGCATCCATATTCTGCTTTAGTATCTTGACTGAACTAAATCTTTCAGATTGTTGTATCAATTCATTTCTTGTTAATGTTAGGGCAAACTGTGTCAAAACAAGCCTTGGACAACCATTTGGAAATGGGTTTGTTTACCTTTTGTTGCACTCACAGTAACAGATCAATTCCAGGCAGGGTGAAGGCAGTCTACCAGGGTCTTGGCTCTGTGTGGCTTTTTGGAAAGGGTTGATTTATAGAAATGTTTTGGAAGTTGTTACTTGGTCCTATGTACGTACTTGAGTAAAGCATTAAACTTGATTCCTTCTGTATGTCTAGATCAGGCTTTGCTAGGACCATTCAGCAGGGGCTCCTGGACCCTTCTCCTTCCACCTCCCAAGTAGCTGTGGTAATAGATCTACTGATATAGCTAAGGTACTGCAACAGTGATCAATATGAAGAGTTTATGTAGGCCGAACGTAGCAGAACAGTAGATATTTGATCACTGCTGTGGCTCTTTCCCTTAATCTCCCACTTTTTTGTGCTTTATGCCAGGTTGTAGAGATGTAATTTTGTTCCTAGTATTGGCTTTTCAGGGCTCAGCCTCACTTGCTGCTGCCAGGAAAGCTTTGAAGGGTTTCTTGCCCAGACTTGTCCTTTAGTTAAGCTTAAGCTGCTTGGTTGAGTGCTTGGAGGGTGCCCTGAAGCTTTATAAGCTTGCTAGTTGCATCTTTGGCAGAGTATAATCCATGTAGCTAAGGCTACTGCAGCAGTGTTATTTGAACATCTACTGTTGTACAGTTGCTCAAGCTGTACTTGCTATGTTTTCTGGCTGTCTTAAAGCTGTGGTTCTCACCATCCTTTCTGATGGATTTCCCTCCTTGGGATTATCCAGACAAGCTTTCATTAGTACCTGCTATCCCGAGATGCATCTGTCTGACTTCACAGGAGCACCAATTGGTTAAGAGCTTGGTTTCTGGCAGATGAATCCTCTTTGGGGAGCGCCTCTTTAGAAATTGCTCATTTATTAAAATGCATTTAATCCGTTTACTAAAAGCACTTTTCCCCTTTTAAGAAACCCTTTATTTTTTCACAGTATTCAAAGCTTCTTCAAAGGTTCATAGAGATTTAACTAGGCTAACTACTACAAGGGCCTTTAAGCTTGGCCATGCATCCCAAATCTGACAAGTTTGATACCCTTGATAAATGTAAGAAGGGGCTTGGGAGATGAGCCATTTGCAGGGTGCCTGTATCTGTTGGGGAGTCTTGTTGGGGACTCTGTTTTTGCCTTTTATGTTTAAGGCATTTGGAGCGGATGTTTGCAGAGAAATCGGGACAGCCAACCTGCCATTTTGAGTGTTTTGAACAGCACTGACAAATTCTGTTCTACTTCCCTCCCTGTAGTCTAGGGGGCTTGGTGAAGTTTGTGTACTGCTTATGAACACAGTGAGAACTTAACTTTCTGACTCTGTCCAGCTACACTTGGTGCTGTTGGCATTTCCCCCAGATGCAGCATAGATTCTTACTCTAGTCCATCTGGCTCTTCCTGCAGTACTTGGAAAAATAACTTAAGGAAGGACTCCTTGCCTTTGGAGTTGGTCTGTGCCTCACTAGATAGTGAGTGAACCAGTGGTGGCCACTGGCTGGTTCTCTTGGCTGTCCTCTTGCTTCTCGGGCTTTCTCTAGTCCTTTTTGGTCAGCATGACCTGGGGTCAGTTAACTTTTGGCTGCCCCTGTGCCCAGTACAGCAGTGGGGGGACACTGGGAGATTCTTCTCAGGGTAACCAGGGCAAGAGACCATTAGACTGGGTAGATGTTCCAACTTTGAGTTGGTCCTCTAATAAATATCCCAGCATAAGAGGATACAACATGTTTTTTACTGTTTAAATGAGTTCTGCCTTGGTTAGACAAATTGCAGTAATTCCGGTGCACAGAATCATTTACGTATGTGCTTTACCTATGAAATTATTCCTGAGGAATTTGGGCCTGATTCTGAGTTTTTAGAGTTTATCTAGATTCCCAAGCACAAGTATGAGGAAAAATTCAGTTTTATGTGAAGGAATTTTCCTTTAATCAGACCTTTGCCAGCATATTAAATATATTTTTATGGGAACAATAGGATATTCCCCTAAACTGCGGTTGTTGGAAATGGATATACCTCATTACTCTCCCCTATACTCCCAGCCATTGAGGATGTATGTTGCCTGCACTAATTCTGATGCACTTAAATCAATCTAAAAGTTGCCATAAGCATATGTGGAAGTGTGTGCTTTCACTTAAACAGTCTGAAGGAATTGGTTTCCATTCTTCCTGCAGAAGGCTCTTGTGTGATTTCTTTCTATACTTTCTAACTTTTCTCTGGTATCCAAGTACTCTTTTTTTTTTTTAAGATTTTGTATGGTTGTGCAGATACTGTGCCTACGGCCACTGCTTCGGCAGTAGGGTTGAACATATGCTTGGGTACATAACCAAAGGTGGAGGTCCAAAGTCTTGGATTAATCTTGGGATAAGGAGGGTGTTAGTGTTTCACTGTTGCAGTCATCGCATTTGGGTTGTCCTGCTAGGGGTAGCCCTCAGTTGGCCCGAATACCAGAGGCTTAGTATTTCTGCGTCTGTTGCTGTCGCTCCAGGACTGACATCAGGTAATCAGTGGTATAAAATCAGACAGCCGACGCCGTTACATAAGTGTCTCTTGCCAAGGAGCCCGAAGCCGTTTGCACGAGTGCCGGTCAGGTGCTACCTGAGTTTTGTGTCAGGTGCTGCCTGAGTTTTCGTTTCTGAATTGAAGTTGAAGTCTTCTAAAGCTAATCACCCCATTGGGGATCCTTTTTTCTAGCTCTAACCGATGTCCGAGAAGGTTAGCAATTGTCTCGCCTGTGGAAAGCAAATACCACACAGACTTCCATTCTTACTGCGTCACTTGTTTAGGCTCAGACCACAATGTCCCCTGCTGTTGCTTTTGTGCTTTGTTCAATGCCAGAAGTGTCATTGGGCTGTTGCTAGAGATTTTTGCTTTGTCCTCTAATTCAAATATGGCTTCAGTAAGCCATCAGACTACATATCTTCCGAAAAAAACATAAGGTTAGAGACGGACCACACAGGTCCAAAACTGCAGACGCTTCAGTTAAGCTAGTAAGTTCTCTGCTCCTCGGTGAGGCACTTTCGCAGCCCCTGATGCCCGCTTCTGTGAATTTGCAGACCGCTACCAGAGACCCTTTTGGAGTCCAGTATGCCATGAGACTCTTCGACTAAGGATCTTGTGGATGCATCTACCTTGGATGGGTCCGGAGCTGCTGAGCAGGCACTGGCTTCCGAGGAAGTACTTTGCACTTCCGATACTTGACACAGACTGACTTCTTTTGAGTCGTCTGTTTCGAAAACAGAGTCCCCAAGGCCCATGGTACGAACCACACCCAAAAAGGCTCCAGCTCAGGCCCCTGCTTCCTTGTCTGTCTGAAATGCTTAGTGGCCGAAGACCTTTATAATGCTTATTAGGGGAAGCCAGGCTACCCCTTCCAAAAGAAAGACTTGTCCCCAATAGTTTTATCTGGAGTCCTATTGACTTTGCATCTGAATATGAAGATATGCAACCCCTCTCTTTGGTAAACACTGCATACTTTAAGGGAGCATTTCTGGTGGAACGTCAGGATTATCATCTGTCAAAAGACTTTGGGGGGTGGGGATTCTTAGATCTACCACAGCACAGACCTCTGGCCATTCTTCATCCACAACATCTAGGACTGGAAGTTTTTATGGAATCCAGTCTGACGCCCTCCCTCTTGCTCCCAGGAAACCTGACAGGTGTTAAAGTCCCTGACTCTCAAATTTCTTTTCAAAAATCCTACTGCTGACCCCGAGGTCATCTCTCAAGGACCTAAAGGAATCCAAGCAACTTCAGCTAAGAATCCCCCTCCCTCAGATAGGGATTCACAAGCATTAGATGGTATAAAGTATACAGCTCTGCTACTTTTGCTATTAGAACATTAAATTGTCAGTTCCACATGCTGAAATTTCAGCAGCATAGCATGGAACTCCTCAAACAAAAATGTTTTCCTGCTTGTGCAGAAGATAGCTGCAAGAGATGATGCATTCTGCAGGTCAAGTAATGAAGCACACCTTAAAATGTGGTTTTGACTCCCTAGAAGCATCTTGCAGGGCAGCAGTCACTGATTCTGTCCTTCGAAGGCGTGGTTGGCTTAAGGAACACCTTGCCAGACCATGTCCAATCCAAATTATTGGACACACCCTTGAACAAAACTTACTTGGCACCAAGTCAGAAGAGGTTTTAAAGATGGAAGAAGCTAAATCTATTCAGACAGGCTTCTTACAGGTCCAGCCACAGAGGTTCAGTAAGCATTGCCTTTCCAAGCACTGGTCCTTTCCTGCTCCCTCCAGGCCAATGCCCAAACTCTGGGGGGAGCAACCCCCCCCCAAAGACAACAGCCCCAGGGAATGCAGAGATCTAAGCAATGGAGTTCTTCTAAAATGGGGAGTGCAAAGCCACTCCCTTACTGTAAGAACTCGCAATGATTTTACACTTCCACCCCCTCCCTGTGGCCACCTGCTTGTGGCCTTAGGAGGAAAACTCCTTCCATGCAAGCAACTGGGCCACCATAGCAAATGACTGTTGGGTCCTCAACATGGATACAAATTTTATTTCCACACTCTGCCAATCCCAGAAACGTTCCCAGATCTTCTCCAAACCAGTGGACAGAGGCCAAAAAGCAAGTCCTTTCCTTGCTCTCCATGAGGGCAGTAGAGAATGTTCCTGCATAAGATAGGCCAAAGTTTCTACTCCAGACTCCTCTGATGCACAGAAAAGAGGGCACATGGCTCCCCATCCTCTGTTCTAAACACGTTTCCAGTGGTATCAAAATTCAAAATTCTCACCCTCCAGCAGCTTCTACCTATGCTTTCCAAGGATGCTTGGTTAGCCACCCTAGACCTAAAAGGCCTACCTACACATCCCAGTCAGGGAATCTTGCAGGAAATACCTACGTTTCCAGGCAGGAGCTATGCACTTTCGGTTCACTGCGCTTCCCTTTGGCTTATCACTGCTCCAGAGTTTTCACAATGTCTGGCTCCCACCATTGCTTTTTGCAGGTAAATATTCAAATTTACCCATACTTAGACTGCCTGATTCAGGCAGTCAGGAAAAGCTGCTACAGCACCTGACCCTCGTAAAGGACCTACTGACCTCCCTGGGGTATACTATCAATGAAAAGAAATCAAAACTAGTCCCCACACAATTGTATTCCTTGGGAGCAAGGCTGGACACAGCATCCCAGATGGCATTCCTTACCCCAGAAAAATGAGCCCACCTGACGGGCTACTTCTCTCAACTAGCCACCAGAACCCAGTTATCCGCAAGGCAAATCCTGCAAGCTGTAGGGTTCATGGCATCTTGCATTTTACTCATTCCATATGGCATACTGCATGAGGAAACTACAGTGGTACCTAAAAAGCCTTTAGTGTCAGCACCGTCAAGACCTGGAAACTTATACCAACGATAACTTGTCTAAGGAATGATTTTCTTTGGGTGGGCAGCAGCATGCAACCTCAACAAGGGACTTCCCTTCTCACAACCCCACGCCGCCCAGACTCTCACCACAGATGCATCAGACTATGCCTGGGGTGCTCGCCTGGACGGCAGGTGCATTCAGGGCCAGTGGAGCCCAAATCAGATACATCTGTACATCAAAAAGAGGTTGGTTCAGCACGCCCTGGCAACTTTCAGACCCCCTACTCTCCACGGGGTCTCTACTGATCAAAACAGACCACCGCATTGATGTGGTGTATCGACAAGCAGGGAGGGACTCCCTCTTATCCTCTCTGCAGGCTCGCCATAACACTTTGGCACACTGCCTCAACCATGCAAACACGATTCCTGCCAGGCTGTCTAAACTCTCTGGCAGACAACTTAAACCTGCTTAAATCCACACGAGTGGCAGCTAGACCACAGAACCTTCACCCTTGTAACCCAGAAATGGGGCACCCCGAAGGTCTACCTCTTTGCCTCAGTCCAATCAGTTCATTAAATTCTACACCAGGAAACTTCACAGCAAGGCCTGGAAAGTGGATACTCTATCCTTCCAGTGGGTAAACCTCTCTATGCATTTCCCCTTCTACCACTCATTTCAAGGGTACTGCTAAAAATAAGGGAGGAAAAACTAAGGGCAAACCTGATTGCCCCAGACTGGCCACGCCAGCACCGGTACCCACTGATGTGCAACCTGTCACCCCTACCTCAGATCTCAACACTCCTGACCCAGAGGAATGAAGAATTTATGCATCCCCCAATTGCAGACCCTCAACCTGGCAGCCTGGCTTTATTCCCTGACCTCAAGCTGCCAGCCTAACAAACAAGTTCTACATGTAATTGAGGCCAGATGCCCCAGCACTAGAAAATCCTATGCTAATTGAGAAGGTTTTGCACCTGGATCCAGGCTAAGGGAGCCGTAACAGCACAGCCATCCCTACCTCTCATCCTGGATTACCTGGCAGGCCTAATACACAGGAGTTTATCCTTTTCTATTAAAATTCCTGCCTCTGCCATCTTTCAGCACAGAACCACCTCTTCTCACACCCTCTCATCAAACCGTTCCTAAGAGGGGCAAACACCTTCATCAAACTGTTCCCAAGAGGGGCAAACAACTTAAGGCCACCTAGAAGACTTCCTATCCCAGCTTGGGACCCCACTTTTGTTGAAAAAGCTCACCTTGCCCTCCTTTGATCCTGCAGCTTCAGCAGAGTTAGAATTTCTCTCTTGGTGGAAGCCTTGCTTCTGGCCATCACTTCAGCTAGAAGAGCATCCCAGATACAAGCACTTACGGCTGTAGAGCCCTTCATCTTTTTCCATGCTACAACTGAAAAGCCAAGTCGGTAACTCAGAATAAAAAAGAGTACACCAATAAGTGCCGTCACTCCGTTGGAACAAATAACAGCTGGCAAGGGCAATGCGATGAAATCTTCAATTTATTGAAATTATTGAACTAAGAGCAGCGAGTACTATAGATGTACAAACAAAAGTCAGTTAATATACAAACGAAAGTCAGTTAAGCGCTTTCACCCAGCATATCCGGGCTTCATCAGAACTGAAACGTTGGTTCAAAGCTAACTAACACTTTTTTGGCACCCAAAAACCTTACCGAATTTAAAGACACAAGTATTAATAAAAATTACAATTGCTGGACAACTAAGTGTAGTTAGTATCACAATTCCCCTAACGTTACAGATAATGAAAAATGAAATCAAGTAGACAAATGCATAACTAAACTAATAAATATGTATAACTTATAATAATGTACAATAAATATATACACTATGTTGAAATATATAAAATAAAATTTGTAAATGACCCACAATCTAAAAATGTACATATATGCTGCTGTAATGCAAAACTTTTCTATCTCCCATAATGTTATATGAATAACTAAATATATAAATGTGATTCACCTGTTTCAAACATTTCATAGTAGTATGACATAATTACGTAAAGATAAATGAATGTAATTCTCACTTGTATATTATAAATCACTATCTTATATTAAAATGTAATAAGAATTAATATAATTTAGTAATGTAATTAATATATGAATATACAACAGGTAAATTAATGAAATAATGGTTTAATTGATATAAAATCATTTAAACCAGGTGGTGTAATGGCATCTAGATTTGCCACCAAATTTCTTTATAGCTGAGCAAACTTTTGAAATCCCCTCCTTTGGGATCAAATTTGATTACTTCTAATATGATCAAGTGGTGGTCATCCCCTTCCCTATCTATGTCTGTAAAGTGCGTTGTTGTTGTCCTTGGTTCTTGTACAATATACATGGTCATAGATCCTTTTCTTTAGATTTCTTTCCGTTTACCTACATAAGCTTGAACACAGTTGGTAAATAAATTACCATCTTGCTATTGCAGTTTCCTGCCCTTTTTACACTACTTTTGTGTCCGTTAGCCAAATAAATGATCTCTTCGGACATGTATGCATTGATTACAGGTACCACATTTAGGATTCGTACCAATAACCAACTTTTTATTTTTCTTTCCAATAGTTCTACATTCCACTAGCTATTTGATGTTGGTTCCCATTTTGTATGTAAACTGTGGTTCAACTCCCAGTACTTTACATAGTTGGGAATCTTTGGCAATAATATACCAAAAATGGTTTAAAATCTTTTTAATATAACTGGCGGCTAAATTAAACTGTAAAATACAAGACCTATGAAAGGAATCAAAACTATTATCTAACGGGTCACAATCGTATGGTGTGCAAGTCTCGAAGTACAAGTTTGTGGTTACTCCCTAATAAAGGTGAATATCTAGTGTTCCTATGTTGTAATGTATATTGGATAGTAGAATCCATCATAGCAATAGGATAACCTCTTTGTGTAAATAACTCCTTTATAAAATTTAATTCAGAGTGTAATGAATCATTGTCTGTCATACGTGAGGCTTGAACACACTGACCTTTGAATATATTGTTTTTCAGTTTCTCTGGATGACAACTAGTGTAATGTAAATAGTTGGAAAATTTCTTTTCTGTGTATAGAAGTAGTAAATGTATTGGATTGAATAAGTGTCTAAATAAGGTAATCCAGTGTTATATGAATATGTAAACTTTAAATATTTACTGCTCATATTCAAAAAGTAATGAAAGATTCCATAATACTAAATTCAGCATTCCATAGTATGTAAATGTCATCCAGAAATCTGGAATAATATTTCACGTGCTTGAAAAAAATCACTGGAAAAAAGTAGTGTCCTCCCAATGGAGCATTACCAAATTCGCATAGATGGGAGCACAGGCGGCTCCCATCGCTACTCCTTTTGTTTAAAGTATTCACCTTCGAAGTATATGTAGTTATTTTCCAATACTATGGCCATCATTTCTTCCAATAATCTAATTTCATCCCACTCGAGGTTAGAATACTTGTAAATACTAGCACTAAAAGCTTCAAGTCCTTGATCTTTAGGGATGCACGAGAATAGGTCAATTACGTCTATAGTAAGAAATGTAATTCAAGTCTAAAGGAAAATTCTTTAAAAATACACAGGAATCTTTGACTGTGTGAAACTTTATCATATACAAATTTCAGTTTACAATCAATATATTTTCCTAATGGGAATGTCTTTGATTTGCTACCTGAGACTATTGGACGGAAGAGGGGATCATATATTTTTATGGACCTTGGGTATACCAACAAGTGTAGCCAATTTTGGAAATTTCACCGATAAAAAATCGTACATCTCTTTGATTTTTCCTTCTATGTAGTATTCCTCAATATAAGAATCAATCCTTTGATAAGCAATATTAAGTTCATTGATGGATATGGATGAGTAATTACCAGAAAAATGTAACAGATCGTATATCTTCTTTGTATACTGTATATTATCATACATGACTATGCCGCCCCCTTTATCTGATCTCATAACCCTAATATTTTCATTTTCCCCTAAGGTCTCTAATCTTCATCTTGTGTTAAATTCGCACAAGAAGCTAATTTAGTTTGATTCTTGATAAATTTCTCTAATAGTTAAATTCTCATATAAATCAATACTGGGATGACTGGGGGGGTGGAATCCCTTTTTACCTTAAAAGGGGTGTTGGTGTGTTTTCTATTTGGGGTTTTCTTTGTCAGTCAAGCTCAGATTTTTGAAATGGATAGCCAAATTGGCCTTACGAATACATTTTTTAAATTCTATAATTGTCTGTCAAATCAAACCTAGGATTCGGTATACATTTCATTCCTTTGTTGAATAAATCAAAATTAAGTTCATCTATATTCATGTCTGTGTAGTTAAATATCTTAAAATTATTACAGGTGTACACATTTCCATCTGTTTCTATCCCATGGATAGTATTGATACCTTGATCATATGAATGTTCACTTTTTGACTCTAATACCACTTCTTTCTCATGAATTTCTGATTCCCATTTGGGTGGGGTTGTGAATATTTTCCACCGTATTGAAAATCCCCCTAGTAGGGATATCTTTCATTGCGGTAAGATTTGTCAAATCCTTTTCTATAATCAATATTTTCATTCTCCCTTTGCCATGTATGTTCATGAAATTCATCCTTAGTGTGTTTCTTTGTATCTCATTTCAGGCCAAATATATGCCCTACTACTATTGTATTGTTCACTATCCCTTGTAAGCTTTTTAGATTTTCTCTATTATATTAGAAATCCATGTTTTAGCTTCCTGGTATTGCTTATATAAATTTTCCCACAGAGAATAAAATCATTGAGTGTGTAATTTTTCTGCATCAGATATAAGTTTGCTCATTTTGTCATAATTATATTTCATTAATAACCTCAGTTAAAACCACAATTATCAAAAAAACAATTAAATTCCTTTACAGCATCTGAAGTAAAATCTAGATCTAAAGGTAACTTGAAAAACCTCAGTCCCTTGGGTACTAATTTCATTTCCAAATTCTTACTTAAGCATGGTCTACTTTGAGACCATTGATGCTTTTTAACTTTTTACTTAAGGAAAAAATCATGGTCTTTAAATTATCAAATTCATTATTGTCCATTCTTGTAACTATCACTTTTTATATCTTCCATTCCGTAATTAAATAATAAAAATTCATTAAATTTATTGTCTTCAGAAGTAACATTCCCCCGAGCTGGGGAGTGTACGGGTCTGAAGGCAGGTTTCACAGTAACTTTTTTTGTGGAGTGGACAGTCAAGCAATAGAATAAGTTTTGGATGGCAATTGCCTTTTGGATCTAGCTCCGGTTCTTGTGGCTTCCTCATTGATGTCATATAAAGAAAAATCGAAAGTAAAATCAGATTGATTTTACTGCAATTACAAGATTCATTAATGTCCAAAGTGTTGGTTGCTCTCAACCGAACATTCACCCTGCCCATTGGGTAGATCAAGACTGTCGGAAGATGCTGCTTCTTCGTGCAGTTCGGATTTACTAATTGTCCTGCTAAATAAGCCTCCATCTCCGTTGTTAACCTGAATTACTTTTTGTTTTTTTCTCCCTAAAGGTAAAGAGCTGTTGGTATCTAAAGGAGGAGCACGCTCCGATCGCATACTACCACCCTTTGATAATGATCCTGTATGGCCGCTGTGTAATAGTTGTCTCACCAATGAAGTGAGATTGACTCGGTTCAGTAAGTACCGAAATGTCTTCTCGGATGTTTTTGAAGTCTTCAGAGCCCTCCTGCTGTATTGTCTCCTCGTCTGTAACTGGTGTTGCACCGGTGTGCTCCATGTTACACAAACAACAACTGAAAAGCCAAGTCTAACTCAGAATAAAAAAAACAAGTACACCAATAAGTGCCGTCACTCCGTTGAAACAAATAACAGCTGGCAAGGACAATGCGATGAAATAAATCTTCAATTTATTGAAATTCTTGAACTAAGAGCAGCGAGTACTATAGATGTACAAAGGAAAGTCAGTTAATATACAAACGAAAGTCAGTTGAGCGCTTTCACCCAGCATATCCGGGCTTCATCAGAACTGAACCGTTGGTTCAAAGCAAACAATTTAAAACTTTTTTGGCGCCCAAAAACCTTACAGAATTTAAAGACACAGAAGTATTAATAGTTACAATTGCTGGACAACTAAATGTTGGACAACTAAGTGTAGTTAGTATCACAATTTCCCCAACGTTACAGATACTGAAAAATGACATCAAGTAGACAAATGCATAACTAAATGAATAAAATATGTATGTTATGTACAATAAATAAAATATGTATAACTTATAATTATGTACAATAAATATATACACTATGTTGAAATTAAAATTTGTAAATGACCCACTATCTAAAAAATGTACATATATACGCTGCTGTAATGCAAAAATTCCTTTCATAGGTCTTATATTTTATAGTTTAATTTAGCCGCCAGTTATATTAAAAAGATTTTAAACCATTTTTTGGTATATTATTTCCAAAGACCCCCAACTATGTAAAGTACTGGGAGTTAAACCACAGTTTACATACAAAATGAGAACCAACATCAAACAGCTATTGGAATGTAGAACTATTGGAAAGAAAAGTTGGTTATTGGCACAAATCCTATGTGGTACCTGTAATCTATGCCAAATACATGTCCGAAGAGAGCATCATTTATTTGGCTAATGGACAAGTAGTGTAAAAAGGGCAGGAAACTGCAATAGCAAGATGGTAATTTAAGTATTTCCCAACTATGTTCAAGCTTTTATGTAGGTAAAACGGAAAGAAATCTAAAGAAAAGGATCTATGACCATGTATATACTACCACCCTTTGATAATGATCCTGTATGGCCGCTCTGTAATAGTTGTCTCACTAATGAAGTGAGATTGACTCTGTTCACTAAGTACCGAGATGTCTTCTCGGATGTTTTTGAAGTCTTCAGAGCCCTCCTGCTGTATTGTCTCCTGTCTTGGTATAAGAACCAAGGACAACAACAATGCACTTTACAGACATATAGATAGGGAAGGGGATGACCACCACTTTAAATTCATATTAGAAGTAATCAAATTTGATCCCAAAGGAGGGGATTTCAAAAGTTTGCTCGGCTATAAAGAAATTTGGTGGCAAATATGTCTAGATGCCACTACACCTGGTTTAAATGATTTTATATCAATTAAACCATTTCATTAAATTATTTACCTGTTCATATATTACATTACTAATTATATTCTTTATTACATTTTAATATGATAGTGATTATTTATAATATACAAGTGAGAATTACATTCATATTTATCTCTAATTGTCATTCCTATGAAATGTTTGAAACGCAGGTGAATCACATTTATATATTTTTAGTTATTCATATAACATCATGGGAGATAGAAAATTTTTGCATTACAGCAGCATATATATACATTTTTAGATGGTGTAATTTACAAATTTTATTTTATATATTTCAACAGTGTATATATTGTACATTTATTATAAGTTATACATATTTTATTCATTGTTATGCATTTGTCTACTTGATGTCCTTCAGTATCATCTGTAACGTTAGGGAAATTGTGATACTAACTACACTTAGTTGTCCAACATTTAGTTGTCCAGCAATTGTAATTGTTAATACTTCTGTGTCTTTAAATTCTGTAAGGTTTTTGGGCGCCAAAAAAGTTTTAAATCGTTTGCTTTGAACCAACGGTTCAGTTCTGATGAAGCCTGGATATGCCGGGTGAAAGCGCTTAACTGACTTGTTTGTATATTAACTGACTTTCGTTTGTAAATCTTTAGTACTCTCTGCTCTTAGTTCAATAAACTGAAGATTTATTTCATCGCATTGTCCTTGCCAGCTGTTAATTGTTCCAACGGAGTGACTGCACTTATTGGTGTAATCATTTTCCATGCTGACAGGTCTCCCTTGAGGCTAACCCATCCTTCATGCCTAAAATGGTGTCCAGTGTGGCTCTAAACCAATCCATTCATTTGCCCACCTTTTTCACTAACCCACAGCAAGGGGGAAAAGATTCTGCACTCTCTAGATGTGCACACAGCTCAGATTTTACCTGGACATGACTAAATTTTTTTGAGAAACTGATGAGTTGCTAGTCTGCTTCACTGCAGGAGCAGAGGGCAAGGCCTATCCAAACATCAAATCTCCAAATGGATAGCACGCTGCATCCATTTCTGCTACAAACAGCATGGGAAACTACCCCCAAAGGGAGTCAGGACACATTCCACCAGAGCAACCTCCACCTCTGCAGCTTTTCTCAGAGGGGTCCCCACCAGGGACATCCTGGAGGCTGCAACATGGAAATCTGTTAATACCTTCAACATGGACATCTGTTAATACCTTCAAGCATCACCTGCCTATCTTCTCCAAATCCGGGGCAGGCTTTGCCACCGCAGTCTTGCAGGGCATTCTAGCCAGCCCCCAGTCTTGACTGCCTCCACCCTTTTCAGCTTTGGGAATCGATCCAAATGTGATGACTGCAACAGTGAAACATACAGAACGTAGTACATTTACCGTAAATGTTAAGTGTATTCACTGTTGCAGTCCTGATTTCCCTCCCATCCCCCTTCTCTCACGGTCTTGGTCGTGCTCTCGCTGTCTCATACACGTACAAAACAAGGATGAAGCAAAGAAGATATTTGGACTGCAGGTTACACTGCCTTCCCTACCAGGGATTGCTAAAAATAGTCCCAGGAGGTTCTAGAGGAATCCTAAGTGAAAGACTGCTAAGGTAGAGGTTTTGTTGAGTCTAGATCAGAAACTGCTGTTATATAGGGCATATAAAATATTACACTAACTATAGGAATCAGAGGTGGAAAAGATTGGGAAGGGAGATTCGGTAAGTAGTTTATAAGGGAAACAATGGGAGGACCTGTGTATAGCTCCCAACAGGCATCAGTTCTTAGGCAAGCTCTCCATATCGACATTAAGGAAATAATTTTTCCAAATTCAGAATGAATCTCAAAACACTTCAAGCTCAGTGCTCGTGCTTCAACACAGGACATACACTTGACATCTCCTTGAGTCCTCTCAACTTAAGATTGACCCACTTTAGAAAGTAATGTGCATGTTGTATATTACACATTACTTGTACATTGCACTGTGCTTGTTCACGGGACTGTATATACAGTTTTCTAAAATGTCTGAACTATTCTGTAACTGGTCTTCTGTTTTTTGAAATGTTTTGTATTTCACTTGTGCTGTGCATGAAGTTGGTCAACATTGATCAGTGAACACCCCTGGTAAAAAAAAATATAAAGATTGGAAGGTGTTTTGGGAGTGTAATTATATATTTAAAAGTTGCCTACAGAGTTGTCCAAACTATTGGATGAGCAAATGTGTAAGGAAATGATTAAGATTAAACACAGGCTCTGAATTGCCTAGTAACAGCTTAAATTTAATGTTTGTGGCTGCTAAAAAGCACTTTCTAGAAAATGGAAATCTCTGTAAAGCAACTGTTTCAAGTACTGAATATTGGAAAATAAAAGCAAAATGCAAAGGGAAATGTGGGAATATTTGCAGAATGCTCAGGAGGAGTGAGGTAAGGCAGGAATTGAGCAATTTAATGTTGGACTTCTTACTTGTAACAATTTATGTATGATTTATGTACAATTGGAAGCATATTTTTATTTAAATGTGCATTGGTACATTTAAGTGATTCAGTAAAAATTGTTAAAGATCTTTAACACTTGGGTGTAGGCAAACATTTGTATAAGAGAACCATGTTAACATGTTCGGTTAAACATTCTACATTTCTGTTCTTATACAGTTGTCAGTCCAACATTACATGGCTAAATTCATGATGTGAAATTTTCAATCTCGCCGTTTGTTCTTACACTGGTTCGGAGCCGATCCTTGGCTCAGTCGGCCGCATAACCAGCTCAGCATCTTCGAGAAAGCTCTAGGCACAGTAATATCCCATGATCCTCAGGTGCTAACCCTCAGATCTAGTTTGCTGCTAGCAGCAGATCACATCGAGAGGCTTGGGCCAGTAGAATTTTTACTATATATTTCTTGTCTCTTACTTCTAATTTTTACATTTTATACTCTTCTTTATAGTGTTTGATAGGTTTATTATTTAGTTGTTTAAGGCTAGTTTAGTTAGATTTTTACTTCAAAATTCTTAGTAAGGGCCTTAGGCCGTTTTTCTGTAAGAATTTACAGCACTTAACAAAAAAAAAAAAAAAAAAATTTTGCCTAACTTTTTTTTCTATTTTTCATATATATATATATATATATATATATATATATATATATATATATATATATATATATATATATATATATATCGTAGCGTGCTGTGAGTGTTTTACAGTTTAGATGTATATTACATTTAAATTATATTATAGGAATTTTTTTCTTAAGAGTGGTGTATTTTTTCTTGGATTATTTTCCTTTCTGTAAGAATGTCAAAAGACCAAAAGTGGTTTTAAAAGGTGTCTGTGTGGACAGATGTCCATTACTGACAACCACTCATCCTGCGTCTGTCTTGGCCCTCTCCACTTGCAGGAAGACTGTTCCATCTGTCATTCCTTTAGTGGGAGGGTTATGCTGGAAAGACGCAGGAAGTTGGTTCTGAGGAAACGACTGTGCAAGAGGAGGCACAGATTCCCCTTGGGAATCTCACGTCTGATACCGATTTAGATGAAACAGAAGGGTCCCCACGGTCCACCTCCGAGGATGTCTCATTTGCAGACATTTTTGAAATCCTGAAGCAGAGGGGACTGGCAAACCCTTACCCCTTCTGTGGATGAATCTGTCTTACTGAAGGCATTTGGGGCTCAACCTTCTACCGCCTGGGTGACTCCACCCTTTGACGATCTCATGGATCTTATAGCTCGGAGGGCTTGGGAAACACCTGATAGTGGAACCAGTCCCCCCGTAAACCAAATAAATACATGACTGCTCCCTCAAGAATAAATCCTAACTTACAAAAGGAGTTCCCGTAGATTCTATGGTGGTGGCGGCGGCCACTAAGAAAGATGTCTGAATAATCTTCCTCTGTCCATCCTCCTAAGAATTCTAGGACAATGGACAGATATGGGAAGCGCATATTTAGTTTGGCGACTTTTTCCATCCGATCACTCTACCTTACGCATTTCACGCGTTTACAGGGATCTCATTAAGGAACTAGGAGATGCTCTCCAGGGACACACAGATGCTGCTATCGCTGAGAAAGTGACAGCGCAACTTAACACCCTAAATTCCATAGTCATCTCGTCCATGAGGCTGATTTAATATGCAGCCGAAGGGTCGAGTACAGGGGCAGCTTCAGCGATCGCCTTGAAAATCCTGGTTGCGCTTATGTTCCTTTGCGGAAGCCTTTAAGTCTTCCTTTGCCAACGCCCCATTCGATGGTGCCTCCTTGTTTGGGCCCAAAGTAAAGGAGACTCTCACGAGGTGCGAACAAGAAGGAAAGACCCTGTCTGCCGTAGGGGTCAGTTTTTCCATTCCATCTAGACCCTACCCTAAAGGGCAACTAGGAGGAAAAATGTGGTTCCGAAAGACACTGGGATCTTTTCAGCACACCCAAAATGACACCCCCTCCAGAAGCAGAGGAGGGGGAAGAAACTGAAGACATCGCCCAGCCGGCAGAGGGGGTCCGCAAAATCAGGGTGACAGACCTTTTCCGGAAAGCCCTTCCAGCACTCCTGAGTGCAGGCCTGGCTGTCCTACTCTGGAGGCAGTCGGGGGTCGCTTGGCTTTATACCCAGAGGCCTGGCTAAATCTTAAATCAGATTACTGGGTAAAAAGCATAGTTACCAGAGGCTACAACATCCTTCATAAAAATGCCACCCAACTCCAAAAAACTCCCAGACGTTCCACCCAGTGTGCGAGACCAAGCAACCATAAAGATAGGAAGGTTGCTCAAACAGTCATCCAACCAGTCCCAGCGGACCAAATAGGATCCGGAACTTACTCTAGGTTCTTTTTCGTTCCAAAGAAAACAGGGGACTGGAGGCCAATTTTAGACCTCAGCAAGTTTAAATACCTTTGTGAAAAAGGAAAAGTTCCAGATGGTCACGCTTCAGTCAATCCTCCCTTTTCTGCAGAAGGGCGACTGGATGTGCTCTACAGATCTGACACACTACCATATCAAGATGGACAGGGTGTCCAGAGATCACTTGCGCTTCTGGCTGGGAGCCAGTCCTTTCCAGTTTCGTGCTCTGCCCTTTGGTCTCACCTCAGTCCCCAGGGTGTTCACCAAATGCATGGCAGTAGTAGCGTCTCACTTGAGACTAAACGGATTCCGGGTGTTTCCTTATCTAGACTGGCTCCTATCCGCCACCACAGAGTATAGTCTTCTACAAGCCAGGGACTACACCAGTCTTTGCTCTTCACTCTGCGTAATGGTGGATTTTGGAAAATCTGTCATCGACGTCGCAGCGTATCTTATTTATAGGAGCACAGCTAGACACTTCCCTGGCTCGTTACCCCCCCCCCCCCCCCAAAGAGTATCAGACCTCTGGCATCAAATTTCGCTCCTTCACAACAAGAGTCCCTGCACAACAAATATTAAGAGTGCTAGGCTTGATGGCAGCCTCCCTTGTAGTTCCTTTAGGCAGGATGTACATGATCATTCTTCAATGGATGCTATTCGCCCAGTGGTCGTATCTACAACTTCCACTGTCACGAAATCTTTATCACGAATTCTTGCAAGAAGGATCTCTTGTGGTGGATACACAGTCAAGCGCTAACACTAGGACGACTGTGTCTTACCCAGTCAGGTAGCAACTCTAACCACGGACGCTTCCCTGATAGGGTGGGGGGGGTTCTTTCAGGGACAAACTGTCTAAGGTCAATGGTCCAACTTGGAGTACAATCTGCACATCAATGTTCTAGAACTGAGGGCAGTGTTTCTAGCATTGTAACACTTTCACAAGTCCTTACCTCTGGGAACAGTGACAGTTCAGACAGACATGTCAGTGGTCTGGTACATAAACAAGCAAGGGGGAACAAGATCTTGCCCGTTATGCAGAGTCCCTCAGAATTTGGCAATGGGCAAAGTCCACCGGACGCTTTCGGATAGCAACGCACATCCCGGGGACTTCCAGCGTAATCGCAGACAGGTTGAGCAGAGCCACCCTGTTCCCTCACGAGTGGTCCCTCAAACCTCAAGTGGCGGAAGAGATCTTCCGCAGATGGGGCCAGCCTTGCTGCGACCTGTTTGCATCCCCATTGAATGCCAAATGCAGAAGCTACTTTGCCCTGTTACCCCTCCAGGGGGTGTCCCCAGGGACACACTGGTATACAATTGGCCCCCGGGTCCCCTTGACGCTTTTTCTCCTGTTCCACTAATTCCCAGGTTTTTGCAGAAAGCCAAACGTCTGGACAGGACCATAATACTGATAGCCCCATTCTGGCCTCGACAAATCTGGTTTCCCTTTCTTCAATCAAGTGGAGGAACCATGGATACTGGACCCGGAGCCAGACCACATTCGTCAGGAGTTCCTCACACCTTCCTAAAGTCCCTCAAACTGACAGCTTGGCTGCTCCACTTCCCATCTTAGCCAGGTCGGAGTTACTATCCCCTGCCGTACAACAAATTATTGTATCTTCTCACAAACCATCTACAAGGAAATTGTACAACAGCAAATGGAACTGTTTTGCGCACTGGGCCTCCAAACAAGGTATAGATCATTCGGGGCTCCAGTACACAAGATACTAGATTTCCTTACCACACTTTTTCAAGAAGGAGCATCAACATCCACTATAAGGGTTCAACTGGCCGCTATATCCAGTTTTCATATTGGCCGTGAGGATGGTTCTCATGTCCCACAGGCTTTGTAAAGCCTTCATGAAAGGTACCTTTCACCTCCGTCCCCCCTTTTGTAATCCAGTAGCCCCTTGGAGTCTTAATCTCATGCTGTCACAACTCCTGTTGCCCCCATTTGAACCAGCAGCCACAACTCCATTAAAGTTTCTTTTGTGGAAAATGCTTTCTGGTTGCCATCACTTCCACCAGGAGAGTTTCAGAGTTACAGGCTCTATCTATCCGATCACCATACATGATTTTTCATCCAGATAGAGTAACCTTGCGCACCAATCTGTCCTTCCTTCTGAAGGTTTGTTCAATTCAGAACATCAATCTATCGAACTACCTACCTTTAAAAATCATTCCAATAAGCTAGAATACACATTGCACAAGTTGGACGTTCAGACAACTAAGATTTTACTTGCATAGGACAAGAGTACAGAAAGTCAGATCAACTATTTGTCTCATATGCTGACCAAAGAAAAGGACAGGCAGTAACAAAGGTTACCTTTATCCAAATGGCTCTCAGATTGCATAAATTTGGTATACGCTGAATCGAAACGGCAACTCCCTTTCAAACCCAGAGCTCGTTCTACAAGGGCGCTTGTTACCTCTTCAGCCCATACAGCTCGTTTGCCTTTAGATACAATTTGTGCAGCGGCAACTTGGGCAAAACCACATACTTTTATCGCCCACTATAAGCTAGACAAGAGCTCCAGGGACAGGGTGACGTTTGGTTCCACTGTACTCAGGAATGTTCTCCCGTGAGCCACCCGGGAAAAAGGAGCTAGGGACGCTACCCATGTGCAAGAACAAACTGCAAGATTGAACAGTTTCACATTAAGAAGTTATGTCTTAACATAACGATCCATGTGAATTGTTCATCTCACCTTTGTTCTTACATTCCCCCCTCCATCCCCCGTCCTGCGGTCTGGGAGAACAGTATTCAACTAGATTCCTTTTCAGCCTTTTCTAGATATGGTGGGCATGTCATTGTGCATTAGTAATGGCATCTTTTCTCCTCTACTTGACAGGGTTCCAGACTGTGTAGTATCTGTTTAGAAGTGTTCTAGACACAGTTCTAATAGGGATTCTTCTGGTATAGCAAACTAGATCTGAGGGTTAGCACCTGAGGATCATGGAATATTACTGTGCCTCGAGCTTTCTCGAAGATGCTGAGCTGGTGATGCGGCCGACTCTGAGCCGAGGATCGGCTCCGAACCCATGTGTAAGAACAAAGGCGAGATTAACAATTCACATGGATCGTTATGGTAAGACGTAACTTATTTTCAACATCAGTCCTGCAAAACATTTGCATGTATTCCCACAATTTGTTTATTTCTAAAGACCCCTCTTCCAGTTGCCTGTTTTCACTACTTTAGATGCAGTTGGTTTAGACTGATTTCCATTTTCAAGAAATTGCTTTTTTGGCAGCCACCAGAATTGAACTTAAAGCCTTACTGTGTTTGTCTAGGCAATTCAAATACAAAGAGACCAATGCAAACTAAATACCGCTATGGAAAAAAAGAACGGCTTAACGCGTACCAAATTATTCATATACAACTTCATAAAGCGATTTCATCCGATTGCATTTACTTGAACTTCGGATAATACACAGTAAAACCCTTTTTTATTTAAAAAAATAAATAAATCCAGTCATTTGTTGAATAAATGTACTGATATAATCGAACCCTACCCTGCTGACTTTAAAATAAGTCATAAGTAAACTTGGTAAATTATCCAAAGTACATATTTGTTTATTGTATTGTCTAGTTGGGTTGCCAGGTCTACGGCTTAGAGAAAGCACCTCATTGGTTCCTTGGAGCTTTTTTTAAAGTTGTTTCAGGCTTCAACTTTCTTGGCTAACACTAGAGTGGCTTCCAGCTCTGAAATTGGAATTTTATTAGCAATTTTGGGCTGATTTCTATCCCTTTTAACTTTCTGGCTTAGTGTGTGCATTTTTTGCATTGTGCAGCACCGCAGGGCTACGGCTAAACTATATTCCAGATGCCAGAAAGTCTGATCTTCATATTTTCTCAACTGGCTTGTTTCTCGGTAGCACTAAAATCTGAACCCTTGTGACCAGCATTTTCTCTAGAACCTGATGGAAAGCACTAGGAAGCCTTAAACTGGTAAAAGCACTCAACTCTCCTTGTTAATAAGGAGAAATTTAATCTTGGACACTAAACTGCCTATAATTGCAAAGTACCTTGCAGAGGTAAGGGAAAACAGCTCTTGTACTTTACAAAAAAGCACCTAAACAGGCATATGTCCAAGGGTCAGCTTCCGGTGATTTCTCCTGTCCACCTGGTGAGTCTGGGCATACTGGGGCAATGCAGCAACTGCCTCATGTACACAGACAAGCCCCCTCCTCCTACCACCCAACACTGCAACCTGCGAGATATGTACTTGCATAGCCAAACTGGAAGCAAAGCTCTCTCCTCCCAAGATTGTGCTAGACGGTTAAGAGAAGGTTAACACATAGCCGTTCAAAACCCACACCATCAGCACCCACACATAGTAACACTAAACCCACATAAGTGGAGGCCCTTAACATTAACCTACCCAAGTAACAAGGACCTCTGAAGCTGAAACGCAAACACCAGTCACAACCAAAGTGACATCTCACACCAGTGTGCCACCCAACAGCCCCTAAGGCAAGACAACGTACCCAACACTTTAGTCATGGGTGACTGTCAGGCACACTGTCCCACTCACCAGGCTGAACAAGGAGAAAATCAGCTGCCTGTCTGGTATCAGGATCTGCCACAATGCATGCACTCAATTCACTCCAAATATGAATGTCATTGTCCATGGGGTGAATGACTTGAGACGTACTTCCCTGGACTACATGAAAAGATGCATGGAAGAGCTCTCATGTGGCCCAGGCAGGTATGAACCTAGCCCTGAGTAGCATCCTGACTTCGCCCAGAATTATACCACTAACTACAAGGACAAAATGACGACAATTGGCCAAACTTCTGGTGTCAAAGGGGATCCCAGTGTCTGCTTGGGACTACATGATCGACAAACCATGATGCTTTGCCAGAGATGGTCTGCATATGTCACCCCTGGGATTCAGGTTACTGGCTAAAGCTCTTGCTACCCATATAGTGCCTTTTTAGGCAAGATTCAAAGGACAAAACCACCACCGTAACTGATAAGCATGCAAAATCTGAAGGTAATGCTAGAAGTCTAAACCTCTAAGTGCACTTTCGAGGCACTCCTAAAAATGGAGAACATGGGTATCTGTGCAGTAACTTGACCTGGTTCAAGGCTCCAGAGAGCACCCCTGCAGTACCAGGCTACAACTCTTACCACACTTTTTGGCCAACAAAGATCAAAACACTAAAGGTGGAGGAGTGTCCATATTCAAGGATATTCACACCTCCAGGCTAGTTGCCCAACACAGTGCATCTGAAATTCTCGAGGTGCAACTAACACTAGGCAAGACTGCAATCCAAATTGTAGCTTGCTTCACATCCCACACCATGCCTCAAGATTCCGACCTACACGTTTCTAAACCTACTAGAAAATATTAAGATACCACCAAACACCCCAGTACTGGGTGATTTCAACTACCCCGCCATTAACTGGGAAAACTACTCTGGTACCAATACCTTTTCCCACAGTTTCTTGGAATTCATAAATTCCAACGCTCTGGATCAAGTAATCCGTTGTCCCATCAAGGGCTCCAATATCCCAGACCTGGTCATTACCAACCTGGGAAGATAGATGCTCCACACCAGTGGTCACCCCCCTCATTGGTCAGGGTTGACCATAAGCAAATCACCCTTGATATCCACATCCCACCCCCCCAGTAAAAAATTTCTCCAAAGCCAACTTCATGCTACTAGAGTCAGAAGTGACACTTCGTGACACCTATGCAGACAGGGGCTGAAAGTTCGCCTGCTGAATCCTGCACTGTGAGCACATCCACTCGTGCATGAAGCATGCTATTCGAAATAGAACAAAGATGCTCTCCTCCCAAAAAAGAAGCTAACCCGGTGGTCCCCTGCCATAAACTATACAACAGAGGGAAGAAACTCTTGCAGAAGAGGAAAATCCCAGGATGCAAAAAACTCCCTTGCCAGCCTCAGACACTGAGATCCCTCATAAAATCCTTCAGAGCTAGTTATGAAAATAAAATCGCCAAAGATTCCAGACAACCACAAGGCATTCTCTAGTTATATCAAAAATCTAAATAGTAATGCTCAGATCTGCTGTGAGCGACAACAGAATGGTATTAAATATACTGATCACAAGGATGTTGCCAATATCCTGGCAGATTTGGTGCCAACTTCACCCCCTAAAGGGCCCATCTCAATATCAAAAGATTGCCAAATTCCAGTAGTCACTGCCACAGAGGTAGAAACCACACTCTCCAAAGCTAAGAATACAGCATCCATGGGACCAGATGACATCCCGGGCTGTGTACTACATTAACTACAAAATGAATTGGCACCTCACCTAAGTGTCATGTTTAATCATAGCCTCACCTTTGGCTTCGTGCCCAGTGAGTGGCGTACAGCTACAGTTATCCCACTCCCCAGGATCCATGGTGGATCCCCCCTTGTGAACTACTGTCCTATCAGTCTGACTAGCCTCATCTGCAAGGGCATGGAACGCATAATCATGGAACTTATAAAAAGACATTGACTACCTTCAAACACCGGACCCCACCCAGTTTGGGTTTGTGAAGGGCTGATCTGGTTTCCAGAACCTTATGGACTTCAAACCATTCTCCAGAGCTGTGGACGAGGGTAAGGTGGGGCGCACAGCCTATCTGGACCTCGCCAAGGCCTTTGACACCGTCCCCCACTTTGGAATCGTAGATAAACTTACTGAGCTGGGCATAAATCCCTACATCACTCTCTGGGTTGCCAACTGGCTTACTGACAACCCAGACTAAAAGTAGCAGACACCAAATCCAGCTCCAGACAAGTGGAATACCTCTGGGTTCAGTCCTGGGACCGTTCTTGTTTGGCCTCTACTTATCTGAAGTACAGGCCAACACTGAGGGACTCTAGCTAACAAAGTTCGCAGAACTGCAACTGGGAGCCATTATTGAATCCCCAAATGATGTGTATATTCTACAAAAGGGCCTTGCAGAAACAGATGCTTGGTGCGAGAGCCATGGGCTCAAGCTTTTTGCCAAGAAATGTGTAGTTATCCCCTTTGGGAATAACTATGTACCCATGAATTACCACACAGGTGGCAGTACACTAAACACAAAGTGAGATGAGTGACTTGGGGGCAGGTGGACAGGGGTCTCGCTTTCGATAACCGTGAACAGTCAGGAAATCCTATGTGGCACATCTAATAAAGGAGTTTTCATGCAGCAAAATGTCATTGTCCCACTGTACTCCCTCATTAGACCCATTATAGAGTACAACGCCCCATTTGGTATGTACTGCACAAGACTGCTGGAAAGGCCACAAGTACCTCACTAAAAGAATCACAGCCTAAAGCAGATGCCGTATGCTGACAGTCTGAAACAACTCCAGCTATACTCTGACATAGTCTACTCTGAGGCGATCTCTGCTCAACATACAAGGCCATCTCAAACCCTCAGCTGTTGGGACATGCTCCACTTAAAGAAATCAATCCCTGAGCCACACGCTCCAGGGATCTAAACCTTATCACAATGAACAAAAACCTGCTGGAGGGATAGGTTCCTGACCCAGAGACTTCCCCATACTCTGGAATAGACTGCTCATACATGTCAAGCAGAGTGCCTCCTTGGCCCTCTTCAAACGGAACCTTGACTATTGGATGGGGGAGGAAATTCACCCCAGGGATCATGTCTGTCACCTTGCTAGACAGGGGTCCAAGGAAGTAAATATTGTGGGAAGAAATATTCAGGGAATTGTTATGGCTAGGCTTGTATAAGCCCTTGGGCAGATAGTCTAGTACCAACTTGTGAAACTGTTTTACCTTTGTTTCTGTTTGCTCCTAGTGTCATGGTTTCCTTACTAGTTTTCTCTAGAAATTTCCAGCTTTCTCTTGCCTGTTCTGTGAACCCCTTTAGGCAAAAATATCCATTTTTTTGTTGGCTTAGTTCTTAAGACCATAGATTAGCAGAAAACGTGTATGGCTGATCTTGGTGTTCACTGTTGCAGTCATCACCTGTTGGTTATCCCTGTTGTGGTAGCCCTCAGCTGGCCCAAATACCAGTCTGTTTTCTGAGTCTGCTGCTGTCGCTTGCTGGCTGACTTCAGGTCATCTGTGCTGTAAAGGGAGGCAGCTGACACCATTGCATCAGCATTTCTTGCCATGGAGTCCATAGCAGATGCAGTTGTGTGCCAGTCAGTCGCTACCAGTTTGAATTACAGCTGAAAATGTCTAAAGCGAAGTACCGTGTTGGGGATCCTATATTCTTGCACTCACCGATATCTGAAAGTTAATTGTCTTACCTATAGAAAGCAAATGCCACAGACTTCTTCCATATTGCATCACTTGTTTAGGCCCAGACTAGGATGTCCCCAGATGTTCTTCGTATTTCACTGTTGCAGTCATTACATTTGGGTAATCCTGCTGGCAGGTTGCCCTCAGCCGGCCTGAATTCCAAAGTCTTGGGTCCTGCCAATTTCTTCAGTCTTTCTTGCCACATGGTGTCCGAAGCAGAAGCAGTTCGCAAGTGCCGGTTGGCAGACTCCTGAGATTTTAATATTTGAGTTTCAGATCCAAAGTCTTGAATAAAGCTAAACCCCATTGGAGAGAAATTTTTCTTGCTCCAGACCGATGTCAGAAAAAGTTAAATTATATTTCTTGTGGGAAGCAAATACCTCAAGGATTTTCATTCTTACTGTATTCCTTGCCTAGGCCCTGATCACAACATTTCTGGTTGTCTTTTTTGCTAGATTTAACCAACGCCCTATTAAGTGTTGGTATGATTTTGCTTTAAACTTTTTTGGACGCAGATTTAATTATCCTAAAATGTCGTCTGATAGCCGTCGACTACCGGAGTTTACAAAACAAAAGGATAGAAAAACAGAGGCCCAAAACCAACGACTAAGCTTCTAAGCCAGTCACTGGTTCTCAGTGTGGTGCTTTTGCAGCCCCTGATGCCCACTACTTCCGTCACAGGCCGCTACGGACTCCCATGTGGAGTCCGCCATGCCACTGGATACTCGAGGTATTGAAGCCTCTGACGCTAATCCCTGAGCTGAGCAGGCACTGGCTTCTAAGGGCGTATTCAGACCTAAACATCTTTACATTAAAACGACTTCAGCTTCAAAGGCAAAGACTAAAGCCCCTTCTAAAGCAAAGAAACTCGAGCCACATGGACAGTCCTCCATGCCCAAAAACAGATTACCTTGATCAGGGGTTCCCATCCCCCTCCTGATGAGAGGCCTAGACAAGACTAACTATGAATCTTCAGATCAGGTTTCTGTTTCTTCTGATTAGGAATCCCCCCCCCTCCCCCTCCCCTCATGAGGATTCTGCTGAAGAATCTACCTTCAGCATCTCCTGAGGACTATTCCTTTGGGGAAACCTTGCACACCTTGAGGGAGCATTTCCACTGGGAGAGCCAAGATTTTTCAGAATCTAAAGAGGCTTGGATTTTTTTACTACTTCAGCACAGGTCTCCAGCCATTCCACTTGTGTTGGACATTGTAGATGTGTTTTTGGAGTTTAGTCTGACCCCTAACTCCTTAACCCCAGCTCCGGTTAAGCCTGACCGATATTACAGGGTTCCTGACTCTAACAGATTTCTTTTTAAAAATCCTCCTGCTGACCCAGAAACTATTTCACAGGGTCCAAAGGGAGTTGAGGCTTAGGTTCATAGGTTCATACTAGGCTATCTGCTCTAGGGCATTTATAAGCCTAGCCAGAGTGTTTGGCTTTCGCCACCCATTTTAAAATTTTGCTATGCCCTTTTTCGAGGTTGGTATACTGTGCCTCTGTCTGACACAAGTGATACTCGGGGTAAACAAAAAACACAGCATCAATGGGACCAGACGGTGTGCCGGACTGCGTCCTACATGAACTCCAAGAAGAGCTAAACCCAAGCATAAAACTGCTGTTCAGTCTCAGTCTTACTACAGGATATGTGCCCAGAGTGGCGTACAGCAACAGTGGTCCCTCTCCATAAAGGTGGTGCCTCAACGGATCCTGGAAACCATCGCCCCATAAGCCTGACTAGCTTGGTCTGCAAAGCTATGGAAAGGATCATCATGGACCTCATAAATAAAGATATTGGGGACCTACAGACACTGGATCCTACCCAGTTCGGCTTTAAGGGCAGATCCTGCCTCTTAAACCTGGTTGATTTCTTTGAAACAGTCACCAAGGCCATTGACGAGGGGAAGGTGGTTCACACAGCCTACCTGGACCTCGCAAAAGCCTTCGATAAAATACCTCACTCGGGCATTGTAGATAAGCTCACCAGCGTAAATATAAACCCCTATGTCACTAGATGGATTGCAAACTGGCTCAAGGGCAGAACCCACATGGTTAGAATTGCTGGAGCCATGTCAGACTCCAAACCAGTTACAAGTGGTGTCCCACAAGGCTCAGTCCTGGGACCTCTTGTTCGGTATATATTTCTCTGAGGTACAGGCCAACACGGAAGGACTGTGGCTGACCAAGTTTGCAGATGACTAAACTGGGCGCCATAATAGACTCTCCAGCCGGCACAAGCATCCTCCAAAAGGGCCTCATAGAAACAGACAATTGATGCCAGAGCCATGGCCTCAAGGTAAATGCCAAAAAGTGTATAGTCATCCCCTTTGGCAAAAACAAAGTGCCCACAAATTACCACATAGGTGATAATCCATTAAGTACGGAAGAAGTAATTGGGGACCTGGGGACCCAAGTTGATAGCAATCTCTCATTTGACAACCACGTGGCCAAAGTGGTTAGAAAAACATTTTATATAGCCCACCTAATCATGAAGGGATTCACATCTAGATCAGGGGAGGTCATCGTGCCTCTGAACTCATCCATCAGGCCCATAATTGAGTACAATGCACCTTTTGGGATGTACCTTACCAGACACCTGCAGCAACTGGAAAACCCCCAAAAGTACTTCACAAAGGTATACTCCATATGGATTTAGCCACCTCTGAACAACTGTGGGTTGTGCATTACTCAGAACATTGCATTTTAGACATTACAGGCCTTTGACTTTTTGGTCTGTATAGCATTTTTGCCTAGGTGCTAGGGTTAATTATTCCTATATATAGGGTTACATTTGCCATTTATTCTGGCTTCATCTTCTTTGTGACTCTGATTTTCTTTTTTGGGACTTATTCGTGATTTGCCAATTCAACCCTTAAGAATAACAATCTTTTTCAGGGTTCATTTTTATTTTTTATTTTTTATATCTTCCTCCGGTTCATTGCAACTTATTGTCATGGATCTCAGTAAATTATCTGGTTTATGCTCCGACAAGGATGACTTAAAAATTTTTGGCATAGGAACTGAACATACAGAAAAGGTGGATTCGGTAATCATGGATCCAGTTGACGGTTGCGAAAACTTATTCTTTCAATTAGGTAAACAAATTAAGATGCTTAGAACAAACATTTGGCACAGTAAATTGTTTAAAGCTTACCAAATACAGAATATATCCCCTAGAGGATTGAGATGTAAAATCCAACCACTAGTGGGCACACCGGATGAAACTCTGAAAGATTGGCAACAAGCACAACAGGAGGCTGCCATGATTAGAGTTTTTTTTTTATGTAATGTACTTAGTAAATAGTGGAGCTTTTCTCCTCGGGCCTCTGCTGAAAATGGACATGTATCCAGCCAGACTAGCCCGGTCAACAAATGTAAAATAAAATGTAAAATAAAAATAAAATAAATGATATTTTGGCCTCTTTCTATGAGAGAACAATACAGAGTAATATTATTGAAGTAGACAAAACATGTAACAACCTGAAACGGTTTGAACATGAGGCTAGTTTTCAGGGTTGTCTTGGCAAATTATCTGAAGAAATCTCTATTTTGGAAAATAACCTTAAGAAAAAGAAATTGCATAAATTTGCCCGGGATAAGGAAGATTATGATAGGGGCCAACAATTTGATTCACAAAGGGGTGTGAGGTTTGCTCATGGTACCAAGAATGCTTCATTTATACGCAAAAAAAGACCAAGGTCTATTTTAAAAAAAGACTGGGCCTAGCTTTATTACCTCTGGTGAGGATTCTTCGACTACTGACACTGAGACATCTAATATTGGTGATTCTCCAAATGCTAAAAGGGGTCGAAGGACTGAGGTCCCTTTAGGGGGAAAAAACACAGGGCAGGAAGGAAACACAGAGGTCAAAAACTTAGAAGGGCTCTACATGTCGATAGTGAAGTAAATCATTCATGTACTAATGTTTTAAATATTTCAAGTCATATTTTGACTGATGATCAATATTCCCTTCTTAATAAAGGCCTTGGTTTTATACCTGTTTTTTTTCACTGAAAGTATTTTGGTTTCTGATACAATGGATTTTTGTAGGAAAATTAACCTGAAATTATTTTTCAACAACAAAATTAAACTGACAATGCTCAAAGATCATCTGATTTTAGATTTCACAAATCTACATTTAACCCTCCCATGGATAAACATGTTGCTGTTTTCCAGCAGGCGGTTATAAAGGATATACATTTCAATTTGGGTTCTGTTGACACTATAAAGCATAACATGTCTAGGAAGGAACAAATAGCACTCGCACAACTCAGAAATAATACGGATATTGTTATTATTTCTGCCGACAAAGGGGGTGCGGTGGTGGATGGATACTGAGTATTATGTGAATGAAGGTCTTGGACAACTTTCCAACCATCATCATTACATGAAGATGGAGATTGATCCTACTCCAGGTTTTGCCTTAGAAATTAATGAATTTTTGGAAAAGGCTGTAGAATCTGGAATTATCTCTGATAAAGCCAAAACTCATTTGACTGTTAAGGATCCTGCGAAACAACAACTTTATCTACTTCCTAAGATTCATAAGTCCATTGATCAGCCACCAGGCAGACCGATTGTATCTGGCATTGGGTCACTCACTGAACCCTTGTCTGTTTTTCTAACTGAAAAATTGAAACCACTGTTAACGTGTTAGAGCAAGAATCAAGGACACGACTGAATTTTTGCAGATAGTCTCAGAGTCTCAATTGGACCCTGAATGGCTTGTGTACCCTTGATGTATCCTCGCTTTATACCAACATCCCTCATTGGGCGGGTATTAATGCCTTGGAATACTGGCTAAATAAAACCAATTTATACCCCCCAGGGATGAACACCTTATTGTTGTGTATGGCTGAACACATTCTAACTAAAAATGTTTTTTTATTTCCAACAAAACTGCTATTGGCAACTACAGGGTACGGCTATGGGTGCATCCTTTGCACCCATTTATGCTGATCTTTTTATGGGCTACATGGAAGATATGATTTTATATGACCTTTGCATAACATATATCTACCTGAGATTGATATATGGAGAAGATACCTGGACGACTGTTGGCTTGTATGGAAAGGAGGTGAGGAAATACCTCCAGGAATTTATTCATTTGAATGGGAACATCTGGGGTATCGAATTCACTGTGGAATATAATAGGAGTGCAATCAGTTATTTGGATGTCAATTTAATTCGACAGGAGGATAACACTCTTAGAACGTCCGTACACAGAAAATTCTCACAATATAATACCCTTCTACATGCTGATAGTTTCCATCCGAAACATATTATTCGGAACATACCGAAATCAGTTTGTGCGGATGAAAAGGATTTGTTCCTCAGTGGATGATCAGAGTCATCAAATGGATCTAACCAAGAGATTTTTGTCCAGAGGTTATTCCACTCGTACTATTGAGTCAGCAGTCCAATTTAGTAATGCTAAATCCAGGGATTCTCTTCTCCAATACAATACTAAAACTCATAATGAGTAATCAGATGTATGTAGATTTGTTACTACTTATGGCAGGAATAGTGCCAATTTAGTAAATATTATTAATACTCATTGGAATATATTGAATTCTCATCCATTGTTGGAAGATTATCTCTGAGAACGATGTTATTTTTCCTATAGGAAAGGCAAAACTTTAGGGAATTTTCACACTATAAAAAAACCAGGGTCATGGATCACACTCCAACTCAAAGAACACTTACTGGAGATAAACTTTCAGGCATTTATCCATGTGGGCATTGCAGTTTTTGTAACTATTTTCAAAACTACTTCTTTCACTAGTAGAAACACTGGACAAATATACGACATACAGTTTTTTGGTAACTGCAGTTCAGACTGGATTATTTATCTTGCCACATGTACATGTCATGCATTTTATATTGGCCAAACGTCTAGACAGTTTCGTGTCAGGATCTCTGAACACCTTGGTGACATTAGAAACAGAAGATTAACTAATGCACTATATAGACATGTTATCAAACATCCCACTGCCAAATTTACATTCACCATCATTGATCATATCATAGGGAATCTATCTTTTAAAACAGGTTGGCATGATATCCTAAATACCAAAGAAAAAAGGTGGATCATTAAACTTGGGGGGCTTTTCCCTCCTGGATTAAATGATAAATTATAATTTGTAATCATCACTTGCATTATGTATATGTACTTATTTCTTATCAGGTTGCATTGCTTAGGTTTTTGCATTTCAGCTCAATTTAGGATACTGTGGCTGGTATTCAACACCAGAATTCTTATAACCTGACTTTTGTTTCGGGTTTATTTTTGGGCGTTTACCCTTTATTGTATATTAAGTTTGTTTATTATCATTGCTATACCAGTATACTGTGTCTCTTTGGATTTTTTCATTATAATCTGGAGATATGCATGCAACTCAGGCAAACTTTTTTGTTTACTGAACTATGTATTTTTCAATTACTTTTGCCTTGATTGTATTTTTCAATTACTTTTGCCTTGTTTGCATTTTTGACATCAGGAAGTGATGTCATATAGATGCCTTAAAGAACATTATATAAGATGATGACCAAGTGCTTTTTGCTGACTATACTACTGATGAAAGCCTTGCTGCTGAAACCGGTCTACTACTTTGGAACCTTCCTTGGTGCTGGCCTTTTTTCTGATTTTGGGTCTTACAAAAAATTGGTCATTTCCTGTCTGACAGACCTCAAAGGGGGCAAACCGCCCTAGGGGCAGATCCCAGGCACAAGGTCCTTATAGGCCCAAGCAGTGGGGTGCTTCTACCTCCAAAGCTGGAGAAGATCAATCACAAACATACAGAAAACAGTCCCAATGACTTCCCCTTGCCTGCACCAAACACGCGAGTTCTGGCAGCACCCTTGGGGGAAAATTAACACTTTTTTACTCAAAGTTGGCACATCATAACCCAGGACAAGTGGGTTCTAAACAGTGTCACAAGGCTACAAATTCCATTTCCATACTCTACCAAAGGCAAACTGCTTGCCAGATCTGACAAAATCAATGGGCAGAGGCACAAAAACAAGCCTAATCCCTCATGGACATGGGGGCCATTCTACAAGTACCAGAGCAAGAGCAGAGACAAGGATTTTACTTAAGACTGTTCTTGGTACCCAGAAAGGACAAGGCCTGGAGGCTGATACTGGACCTATCTATTTTGAACACTTTCCTGGATATTCCAAAATTCAAAATGTTGACTTTGCAGCAGCTTCTGTCCATGCTGGGCAAGGATGCTTGGCTTGTGACTTTGGAACATGCAGGTATGCCTCTTTTTTTTTTTTAGGTCTAATCAGACAGTCATGCAGAAGATACCAAAGATTCAAGGCTGGTTCAATGCATTAGCAATTCTCTGCACTGCCCTTTGGCTTATGTACTGCACCCAGGGTCTTTACAAAGTGCCTGGCACCAGTAATTGCATTCTGCAGACAGAGAAATACAAATATATCATTACTTGGATGACTGTCTCATTCAAGCAGAGAACAAGGACATTCTTCAACATCTGGCACTTGTCAAGACTTCTAACATGCCTAGGGTACACGGTCAACAAAAAAATCAAAACTAGTACCCTCACAAGAGAACATTCCTGGGTGCAAGCTTGAATACAACTGCCCAGATGGCTCATCTCACGCCAGACAAAGGCCAACTGACTACCTATTTCAAAATGTTGGCAACAAAGGCCCAGTTATCTAAGAAATTCTGCAAGCTTTGGGCGTCATGGCATCTGGCATCCTACTAATTCCATATGCAAGACTGCATATGAGGAAACTTCAGTGGTACCTAAAGTGTTTGGACTCAACATTGCCACAGCCTGGAAGTTATTACTCATTCCCTGCCTGCAACAGGAGTTTTGATGGTGGGCAAAGGCTTGTCACCAGAACAAGGGACAGCCATTCACATTACTGCCAGGCAGACACTAACAGATGCGTCAGACTATGCCTGGGGAGCCCCGATGGCAGGGAGATTCATTCAGGGCACATGGTCCTCGAACCAAATACATCTACATATCAATCTGAGATGTTGGCTGTTCAAAATGCCTTGACAGCCTTCAAGGATCTACTTCATCTTGGACAACTACTGAACAGTCATGTGGTATATAAACAAGCAGGGGGGCACACTTTCTTACCCCCCTTTGCAGACTAGTCATGACCTTGTGGGGCAGCTTTGACTTGCCAAGTACATCTGCAGGCACATTTCCAGCCAGGAAAGGAAAATACTCTGGCAGACTAAGCAGAAACCTCATGGATCCCCACTACTGGAAGCTGGATCCACAAGTCCTTCAGCATAAGGAAATGGATGTCCAGACATAGACCCATTTGCCTCCTCAATTACCAACTAAAAAGATTCTCCACAAGGACTTCACAGACTAGCATGGAAAGTGGACACCCTATCGGTATATGCCTTTCCTCCACTGCCTCTCCACCCCAAGGTGCTCCTAAAGGTCAGACAGGAGAAGCCAAAGATACTGATTGCCCCAGACTGGCCATGTCATTACTGGTATCCAATACTAAAACTTATCTCTATATCCAGCTTGGACTTTACCTCAAATACTTTGACTACTGTCCCAGCAAAACAATCAGATCATGCACAGCCAACTCAGGACATTTAAACTTGGCAGCATGGCGGATAATGTAGTCCTACAAAAAACACCTCTCAGTAAAGCTATGATGGATGTTCTTGAAGCCAGAAGGCCTAGTAATAAGTCTTGCGCTGGAAAATGAAGAGATTCTGTGCCTGGAACCAGGCACAAGAAACTGATGCATTGGTACCAAATATACCTCAGATTTTGCAATACTTAACTGAGATGCTGGACTAAGGCCTATTTTCATGAATTAAAATTCATGCCTCAGCCATTTTGGCTCATTACAATACAGAGCCGCCACTCTTTTTCTCACCCTCTATTAAGGCAGTACCTCAGAGGAGCCAAAAATTTAAGGCCCCCAAGGAGACTTCCAATACCTGCATGGGACCTAAACTATGTCTTGGAAAAGCTCCCCATGCCTGCTTTTGAGCTAGCAGCTACTGCTGATATGAAGTCTTTATCTTGGAAAACAGCTCTGCTCTTAGCAATTACTTCTGCAAGACGAGTTTCAGAGCTACAGGCGCTCATGGCTGTGAAATTTTTCATTTTTCATCCCAACAGGGTCTCCCTGAGGACAAACCCAACATTTATGCCTAAAGTAGTGTCCAGTGTGGCTCTTAACTAAGCCATCCATCTGCCAACCTTTTTACCCAAATCTGCAGAACAAGGGGGAGAATTCTGCTTTCTTTTGATGTACACACAGCTTAGATTCTACTTGGACAGAACCAAAACTTTCAGGAAGACTGCAATTACTAGTGGCATATGCTACAAGATCACAAGGAAAGCCTAAGTGGTTAGGCCACTGCATTCGTTTCTGCTACTTGCACCATGGCAAGCCAGTGCCTAAGGGCATTAGGCCTCATTCCACCAGAGTTGCAGCCGGCTCAGCAGCCTCAGGGGAGTTCCAACCACAGACATTTTAGAGGCAGCTACTTGGAGTTCAGTGCACACCTTTACAAAGCATTACCATCTGCCACTCTACTCTAAATCCAGGGCAGGCTTTGCCACTGCAGATGTCCTTCAAGGATGCATCTGCAGTCCTTGCATATGGGTTGTCCTGACTCAGGCAGCCCTACGGTCGGCCGAATTCCAAAGTCTGGGACCGGCGTCGGCTGATGTCGCCCCTTTCCCTGACGTCAGAGCGCCTGGGGTATAAAAGCATCAGCCGACACCATCTTCCTCAGTCTTGCCGCGAGGTGCCTGAAGCAGAAGCAGTTCGCAAGTGCCGGTCGGCCAGCTCCTGTGATTTCAGATACCGAAGTCTTCAAAAAAGCTAAGTACCCCGTTGGGGACTCTTTCTTGCCTCAGCCGATGTCGGATCAAACAGTTAAAGTTAATAATTGTTTATCTTGTGGGAAACAAATGCCTCATAAGGATTTCCACTCTTACTGCTTAACCTGCCTAGGCCCAGACCACGTCTCTGCCTGTGCTTCCTTAAATAAATGCACTCTTAGGCGTCTGGCAGAGTTTGCAGAGGAATTTTTTGGGGAAAATTTATCATGCAGTCGGAGATTCCGACAGCTCATTTACCCAAATAACGAAAGGATAAGGACCGACACGCACGGTCCACTGTTTTGGCCGACTCCACGCCTAGGCCTGCCGCGAGTGTCTCTGTCTCTACTGAAGCCAAATCTCTACCTCTTCTGACACCACACAGCCGGTAACTTCGGTACCGGAGGCCATCACTGGGTCAGTCATAGAATTACTGTCAAACCGGTGCTCAGGAAATATCAGACACATTTCTGATAAAACTACTCCAGCATGTGGGGCAGCCAGGCCTCCTGTATCCATGTCCATTAAGGCCTTTACTCTGGCTAAAGCTGCTAAACAGCCAAAAACTCTGCCTCCCAAGGCTATTCCTCAGGGATCCACTACCGGTTCACAAATCTTAAGATGTTCTTCGTTCCACATTGCTGCAGTCCTTACTATTGGGGTAGTCCGCTGTCCAGTCGGCCCGAATACCAGAGTATATGGCTGACGTCGGTCAGGGCGCATTAGACTGACGTCAGTACGTCAGGGTACTAATGCGCATGACCGACGTCATATCCTCAGTCTTTTTTGCCGCATGGTCCGATGCAGAAGCAGTTTTGCGAGTGCAGGTTGGCGTTCTGAAATATTTCCGAAACCGGAGTTTCAGACCGAATCAGAGTTGGCTAAGTACCCCGTTGGGGAACATTTTGGTTTTTTCTTGCCTCAGTATTTAACCGGATGTCAGAAAAAGTGAATAACTGTATTTCTTGTGGGAAACAGATACCTCATAGGGATTACCATACCTTGTGTATACCTTGTTTAGGGCCTGAGCACGACGTTGTTGGATGCCGCTCTTGTGCTAGGTTTAACAAGCGCACTATTAAGAGGAGGTTAGACTGTGCCAGGTTAGTGTTTGGGAAGCGTTGCAATTATAAAATGCCGTCGGATGCTCCGCCCGCTTCGTCCAAGAAACGCAAGGACAAAACAGCGAAGCCTAGGGTTGATGAACCGGCAGTCCCGGACGTCTGTTCTTTAGAAGGCTCAGTGGAGCCAGAGGTTTTGCCAGGAGTTTCTATGGAGTCTCAGGCAGAAACTTTACTGTTACAGGATGTGCCTTCTCAGGAGGTAGGCCAGGCTGAGGGGGCTTCTCAGGTAACTGTTCTTCCCTCTCTTCCCAAGGTAGTTAGAGCCTCTCCTTCTGTTGCCAAAACTTCTTTGAGAGGTAGGCCAAGTTCAGCTTCAGTGGGGGCTTCTCCTAGCATTTCGGGTTCTGTACCTAAGAAACATATGCTTAAAATGGCAGAAGATTTGATTACTATGATTAGAGGTTCTATGCCCCCTCCTGATAAGAGGCCTAGGGTGGAACCGCAGTTTGATAGTTTTGAACAGTGTTCAGAGGCTTCTGAGTCTTCTGCGGAAGATTTGCAGGAGTATCCTCCTTATTCTGATTCTGATGTGGATGATTCCACTCCTACAGCTTCTCCTCCTGAGGATTTCTCATTTTCAGAGACTCTGCATTCCATGAGGGAGCACTTTAAATGGGAAGGCCAGGATTACTCTGATTCCAGGAAAAGGCTTAGGGAATTCTTGTTTTTACCCCAGCATAGGCCCTTAGCTATACCTCCTGTGTTGAATGTGGTGGAAGATGTTTTTGCAGAGGCTTCCCTGAACCCTGACTCTTTGCCTCCTGCTCCTGTTAAACCTGATAGGTACTATAGGGTGCCCGAAGCTCATAAGTATTTGTTTAAGAGTCCTAGGGCGGACCCAGAAACTGTTTCTCAGGGGCCTAAAGGTGTTAAGGCCTCTGTGGTTAAAAATCCTGTTCCCACTGATAAAGAGGCAAGGGCTTTGGATAGGTGGGGAAAGAAAGTGTATACTTCCACTCTAGCCATGAGAGCGTTGAATTGTCAGTTTCATATGCTAAAATATCAAAATTTTCTCCTTTCACAATTGAAATCTAAGGTGGATGCTTTGGCGGAAGGTATTGAATGTAAAGAGTTGCTGGATTTGGTTCATGTGTCTGAACAAGTGGGTAAGCATTCTTTGCAATGTGGTTTTGATGCTGTACAGGCCTCCTCGAGGGTGGCTGCCACTAGTTCTGTTCTTCGCAGGCATGCCTGGTTGAGGGATCAGAATTTAGCTGAGCATGTTAAGACAAGGATTTTGGATGCTCCTTTACAGTCTGATGTGTTTGGTTCGCCTGTGGAAGCAGTTTTAAAGAAAATGGAGGACAAAGCTAAGTCTATGCAAACTGTTAAAGATTTTTTGCAGGTGCAGCCACCGAAGTTTAGTAGAAATTGGCCTTCTAAGGGGTGGACATCCTGCTTATGATTCCCAGTCTAGGGGTAGGTCTAGACGTGGTAGGGGCAGAGCTCAAGGTTCTTTTAGGCCTAGAACAGGGAGTTCACCTGCTCAGACTTCTGGTGAGGGCAGGGGTCAGTCCTTTCGTAAACAGACCCAATGACCTGCCTTTTCAGCTGTCAGTAGATTCTCGTCTGGCAGCTCCTTTGGGAGGAAGACTGTCTCTTTTCAAAGAAAATTGGGATTTAATTACTCAAGACAGATGGGTGTTGGATATCATTCACCACGGTTACAGGTTTTATTTCCATACATTGCCCCCTTTCAAAGGCATGCCAGACGTTCCTCCTCCACAAAGAAAAGAGGCTCACAAGCAAATTTCTCAGTTACTCCAGATGGGGACCATTCAGCCAGTCCCTGTATCAGAAAGGGGCCTAGGATTTTATTCTCGCCTGTTCCTAGTACCAAAGAAGGGGAACACGTGGAGACCAATTTTGGATTTATCTCTCCTCAACACTTATCTGGACATTCCCAAGTTCAAGATGTTGACGTTACAACAGCTTTTACCTCTGCTGGGCAAAGATCACTGGATGGTAACTTTAGATCTCAAGGAAGCTTACCTTCATGTGCCTATAAGACTAAGTTGCAGGAAGTATCTGCGGTTTCGAGCTGGAAATTCTCATTATCAGTTCTCTGCATTGCCCTTTGGCTTATCTACTGCGCCCAGAGTTTTCACAAAGGTTCTGGCTCCAGTGATAGCTTACTTCAGGCTAAAAGGAATTCAAATCTATCCTTACTTGGACGACTGCCTGATTCTGGCTCAAGAAAAGGAAGACCTTCTACAGCATCTGGAATATGTTATAGCAGTGCTAAGATGCCTAGGGTATTCTGTGAACGAAATAAAGTCCAGTCCAGTACCCTCTCAAGACATGTGCTTTCTGGGTGTGAGACTGAATACAGCAGCCCAGATGGCCTTTTTAACCCCGGACAAACAAAAGAGTCTATCACTTTACTTCCATCAATTATCTCATCAGTCCGTGCTGACTGCAAGGACAGTCCTTCAAGCATTAGGGTTCATGGCATCTTGTATTCTGGTGCTTCCCAATGCCAAACTGCATATGAGGAAGCTACAATGGTATCTCAAAAATGTATGGACACAGCACTGCCAGGATTTGGACACTGTCATTCAAATAATACCTTGCCTTCAAAAAGAATTTTTGTGGTGGGCTCAGGAATGTCACCTAAACAAGGGACTCTCTGTGACCCGGCCAGAGGCGAGTCAGATTTTAACGACAGATGCCTCGGACATTGCTTGGGGAGCTCATCTAAATGGAAAGTGGATACAAGACAAGTGGCCTGCCAGACTACAGCATCTACATATCAACATGAAGGAGATGTTAGCAGTCCAGTTTGCATTAATGGCTTTCAAGGAGTTACTTCTTCCAGGGCAGGTGTTGATTCTAACAGACAACACAACTGTCATGTGGTACATCAACAAGCAAGGGGGAACACATTCTTATCCTCTATGCAGGCAAGCAATGATTTTATGGGAGACTGCGCTAAGCTTGCAACTAACTCTTCAGGCAAGGTTTCTGCCAGGAGCACAGAACTCCTTAGCAGATGTATTAAGCAGACAAATTATGGATCCCCACGAGTGGAAACTGGATCTTCATGTATTTCAGAAATTGACAGTGTCATGGTGAACTCCAGACATAGATCTGTTCGCTTCTCCACTAAACCATCAGCTGCCAAAGTTTTGCACAAAGGGGTTTCATCACACAGCTTGGAAAGTGGATGCTCTGTCTTTCAGTTGGAAAAACCTTCATGTGTATGCCTTTCCACCTCTGCCTCTTCTTCCAAAGGTGCTATTAAAAGTCAGACAAGACAAGCCAAGGATGATTTTGATAGCTCCAGATTGGCCTCGGCAACACTGGTACCCACTACTAAGGAGTCTGGTAAGGAAGCCTCCATGGCCTTTACCTTTGATTCCTCATCTGTTATCTCAGGACGGTCATCTGCTCAATGTCAAGCTTCACTCTTCATCTAACAGCCTGGCATATTCTGTGTTGAAACACAGCAGGTCTCAACTTCCTCAACAAGTTTTAAATGTGATTATGGAAGCTAGAAGACCTAGTACAAGGAAAGTGTACGCAGAAAAATGGAAGAGATTTTGATTTTTATTTCGGAGTACAGCAAAGAATTTGGAGATTTCTGAGCCTAATTTGAGTGTGGCTCTTCAATATCTTACTGAGTTATTGGACAAAGGTTTGTCCTCTTCCATTAAGATTCATGCTGCAGCAATTTCAGCTCACTATGATTGTGACCCACCATTGTTTTCGCATCCTTTGTTCAAGCAGTTTCTTAGAGGGGCAAAGAATATAAGACCCCCACGTAGAGCTCCTACTCCTGCTTGGGATCTCAATTTTGTGTTGGAAAAACTTACTCTACAACCTTTTGAGCCTGCGGCTACTGCTGAATTGAAATACTTGTCATGGAAGACTGCTTTTCTGTTGGCTATTACTTCTGCAAGAAGGGTGTCTGAGTTGCAGGCCCTTATGGCAGTAGAGCCCTTTTTGATTTTCCATAAGGATAGGGTATCATTACGTACTAATCCTTCCTTTATGCCTAAGGTGGTTTCTAGTGTGGCTTTAAACCAAACTATTCATTTGCCTACTTTTTATGCAGACCCCCAAAATAAAGGGGAAAAGATTTTGCACACTAGATGTACACAGGCAATTGCGTTATTATTTAAGCAGGACTAAGGATTTTAGGCAGTCTCAGCAGTTGTTTGTTTCTTTTGCTTTGAGTTCACAGGGCAAGCCTGTGTCAAAACAAACTATTTCTAGATGGATTGGGTTTTGCATTGCATTTTGTTGTTCCCATCATGGCAAGGAGATTCCAGCTGGGATTAGGCCTCATTCCACTAGGGCTACTGCCACTTCAACAGCATTTCTAAGGGGGGTGGCAACTAAGGATATTTTGGAGGCAGCTGCTTGGAGTTCAGTGCATACTTTCTCTAAGCATTATCACCTTCCTATCTACTCTAAGTCTAGGGCTGGTTTTGCCACAGCTGTTTTGCAAGGCCTGTTGTCAGCTCCTACTTTATGATTTGCCAGCCTCCCTTACCTCTGCTTTGGGATTCTACCCAATAGTAAGGACTGCAGCAATGTGGAACGAAGAACATAGTACAGTTTTGTACCTACCATAAATGTAGATGTTCGAGGATCCACATTGCTGCAGTCCAATTTACCCTCCCTCCTTCCCCTCTCTGTTTAGGGGTGGTTGTGTAGGTGGGGTTATATGTTGATATTTTTGTATATATTTTTGTATATATTGTACATATTTTTGGTGCAGGTATTTTGGGCCTTGTCTTTTTAGGGTCTTCTGACATCTGGGGCAAGAAAAGACTGAGGATATGACGTCGGTCATGCGCATTAGTACCCTGACGTACTGACGTCAGTCTAATGCGCCCTGACCGACGTCAGCCATATACTCTGGTATTCGGGCCGACTGGACAGCGGACTACCCCAATAGTAAGGACTGCGGCAATGTGGATCCTCGAGCATCTACATTTATGGTAGGTACAAAACTGTACTTTTGGCTGAAGACCTTATCTCCTTAATCAGGGGCTTTCAGCCACATCCAGACAGGGGCTCTCAACCTCCTCCAGGCAAAAGGCCCAGGGTTGAGCAGACAGATCCTCAGTCTTCAGATGAGGCCTCAGATGACTCTGCCCTTTCAGACTACCAGGAGGCCCTTCCGGCCTACGAGGATTCTGATGCAGAGGAATCTATTCCCTCTGCCTCCCCCCCCCCCGAAGAGTTTTCCTTTGGGGGGAGACCCTTCACTACATGAGAGCATTTCAAATGGCAAGGCCAGGAATTCTCTGATTCCAGGAAGAGGTTAAGGACTTTACATTTACCTCAGCATAGACCTTTGGCTATTCCTCCTGTTTTAAGTGTTATAGAAGATGTATACTCTGAGTCTAGTACTTCCCCCGACTCACTTCCTCTGGCTCCTGTCAACCCGACAGGTACTACTACAGGGTCCCGGACTCGTCTATACCTTTACAAGGGCCACTCTGCTGACCCAGAAACTATTTCCCAGGGCCCTAAAGGGGTTACAACCACCACTGCCAAGAATCCACTTTCTTCTGAAAGGGAATCCAGGGCTTTAGAGAGATGGGGTAAAAAAGTGTATACTTCCACTCTTTCTATGAGAGCTTTAAATTGTCAATTCCATATGATACAGTATCAAGAGTATCTGTTGGATGAATTGCATAAAAAACTATCCTCGCCTGAACCCCTAGACCGCAAGGCGCTTCAGGATCTGGTGCATAACTCTCAGCAGGTTAGCAACCATTTCTTAGTGTGGTTATGATGCATTGGAAGCTTCATGTAGGTCAGCAATGACAGGTGCAGTCATACATAGACATGCTTGGCTGAAGGAACAAACACTGCCAGATCATGTTAAAGCAAAGCTTCTGGATGCACCACTGGAAAAACAAAAGTTATTTGGTTCCACGGCTCAAGAGGTCTTAAAGAAATTTAAGGAAAAGGCTAAATCAGTACAAACAGTCAAAGATTTTCTCCAGGTCCAACCACCAAGATTCAGCAGAAATTGGCCTAAGAATTGGTCCTTTCCAGATGGACAGATTTCAGAGGTAAAAACAGGCGTGCCAGAGGTAGAGGGCAAGCTCGAGGCTCCTACAGAGGACGTCAATGGCAGCCTCCTAACCAGAGAGGTAGTGCAGGACCTTCAACTGCTGCACAAGGACAAACTCAATGACTTGACTTTGACTCCGCCAACCAGGGCTCAATTGGAAGCACCTTTGGGTGGAAAGCTATCTCTATTCAGAAAATTGGCACAGTATTACAAAGGACAAATGGATACTGCAAGTAATAGACAAGGGTTACAGATTCCATTTTCACACATTACCAAAAAGACAAGGCATGCCAAACCTGCCACCAAATCAAAGGGCAGAGGCTTTCAAGCAGATTTCCAAACTACTACAAACGAAGGCAATAGAAAAGGTTCCTTACACAGAACAAGGCCAAGGATTTTATTCCCGACTATTCCTTGTTCCAAGAAAAGCAATGGAGGCCTATTCTGGACTTGTCCACACTGAATACTTATCTCATCGTGCCAAAATTCAAAATGCTGACCTTACAACAACTCCTTCCCATGCTGGGCAAGGGGTCCTGGCTAGTAACTGTAGACCTCAGGGACATGCAGGTATGCCTCCTTATCACAGTTGCAGAAGACACCTCCGATTTCTTGCAGGTTCAGAGCATTGTCAATTCTCAGCATTGCCCTTTGGCTTATCTACTGCGCCCAGAGTATTCACGAAATGCCAGGCATCAGTAATTGCACATTGCAGACTTCAGGGGATTCAAATATACCCATACCTGGACGACTGCCTTATACAAGCGGACAGCCAACAAACATTGGTAAAACACTTAGAACTATGCCATCCGCCTACTACAGGCCTTGGGATACACAGTCAACATTCAGAAATCAAGACTTGCTCCATCCCAACAAATAATTTTTCTGGGTGCAAAGCTGGATACAATCGCCCAAATGGCTTTTCTCACAGAAGAAAAACAAAAAATTACCGGATTATTTCAGAAATCTGACAACACAAACCCAGCTGACTGCAAGGAAAATCCTGCAGGCCCTGGGTTTCATGGCATCTTGCATTCTTCTGATTCCACAAGCAAGGCTGCATGAGGAAACTACAATGGTACCTAAGGAGTCTATGGTCTCAACACAGTCACAGCCTAGAAGCTTTGATCCCCCTTATTCCATGCCTCCAAAAAGAATTTCAGTGGTGGGCACAAGCAAGCCAGTCAAACATGGCTCTTTCAGCAAGCCTCATATCAGCCAAACCATTACAACGGACGCCTCAGACCATGGATGGGGGAGCACACATGAAGGGCAGATGTATTCAAGGGCAATGGACACAATGAATTGCGCCTTCACATCAACCAAAAGGAAATGCTGGCAGTGATGCATTCAATTGAGGCCTTCGAACATTTCCTGCATCAAGGTCACCTGCTAATAGACAGACAATACCACAGTTATGTGGTACATAAACAAGCAAGGAGGTACCCATTCCTACCCTCTTTGCAGGCTGGCAATGAATCTTTGGGAACTTTCCCTAAAACTCAATATAGAGCTGCATTCCCAGTTCGTACCAGGAAAGGACAATGTACTGGCGGACAGCCTAAGCAGAAACACCATGGATCCACACGAATGGATGTTGCATCCAGACATTTTTCTTCAGATAGCACAAGCATGGGGAAGGCCGGACATAGATCTTTTTGCCTCCCCCCACAACCATCAGCTGAAGAAATTCTGCACAAGGACATACCATCCTCAAGCATGCAAAGTGGATGCCCTATCCGTCAGCTGGAAGGCTCTAACAGTATATGCATTCCCACCTCTTCCGTTAATGACCAAGGTCTTACTGAAGATCAGGACAAAGCAACCAAAAGTGATTCTGATCGCTCCGGACTGGCCAATACAACACTGATATCCACTGTTAAAGAGCATGTCACGCGCAAAACCGTGGCCTCTACCACAATGGCCACTTCTGACAGCACAATTACAAAACTCTACTCTCCAGTCTAAAAACCTTGCAGCTGACAGCCTGGAAAATACCTTAACTCCTCGCCAGGATAAACTATCCAAGAGGGTAAAGGATATCCTCATGGAAGCTTGGCGGCCTTCCACAAGAAAGGCATATTCAGCAAAATGGAAAAGATTTTGAACCTGGAGCACCACAAAGGGTCAGGATCCGACAGTGATGAGCATTCCACATATCCTTGAATACTTGGCTGAAATGCTCCATAATGGCCTTTCTTCATCCATAAAAATTCATGCTTCAGCTATTTCAGCAGAGTATAACACTGATCCACCTGTATTCTCATCCTCTGCTAAGGCAGTTTCTAAGAGGGATAAAAAACATCAACCCTCCAAGGAGACTACCAGTGCCTACATGGGACCTTAACTTCATGTTGGAAAAATTAACTCTTACCTCCCTCCAGCAGCATCTTCAGAACTGCAATTCCTGTCTTGGAAGACTGCCTTCTGGCCATAACCTCAGCAAGAAGAGTATCTGAGTTACAGGCCCTCATGGCAGTACAACCATTTCTCATTTTCCATAGAGACAGTCTCTTTGAGAACCAATTTTTCATTCATGCCAAAGGTGGTATCCAGAGTCTCACTGAACCAAGCTATCCACCTGCCTACTTTCTTTCCAGACGCACAAAGTAAAGGAGAGAAACTTCTGCATACCCTGGACATTCAGACAGTTGCACTACTACTTGGACAGAACTAAGCCTTACAGAAAAACTGAC